>NC_056743.1:1495889520-1496022020 GCF_019279795.1 Protopterus annectens | reverse complement strand
GATCCTACCTTGCATTCAGAGAGAATTTCTGTGGTGGGCTCAGGAATGTCACCTAAACAAGGGGCTCTCTGTGACCCAACCAGAGGCAAGTCAGATATTAACGACAGACGCCTCGGAGTCAGCCTGGGGAGCTCATTTCGGAGGAAAATGGATTCAAGACCTTTGGGCCCCAGAGCTACTTCACTTGCATATCAACATGAAAGAGATGCTGGCAGTTCAATTTGCTTTGGAGGGATTCAAAAGCCTACTTCAACCAGGACTGGTGTTGATTCGAACAGACAACACGACAGTCATGTGGTACATCAACAAGCAAGGGGGAACTCATTCTTACCCTCTTTGCAGACAAGCAATGCTGTTGTGGGAAACTGCTTTGAATCTGCACATCACTCTTTGAGCACAGTTTCTGCCAGGAGCACAAAATTCTTTAGCAGATGTTCTGAGCAGACAGATTGTGGATCCTCACGAATGGAAATTGGACCCTCAGGTATTTCTTCAGTTGACAATGGCTTGGGGAACTCCGGACATAGATCTGTTTGCTTCTCCTCTGAATTTCCAACTGCCACTGTTTTGCACAAGGCTATTTCATCCAAAGCCTGGAAAATAGATGCACTATCCTTCAGTTGGAGCAACCTTCATGTGTATGCTTTTCCTCCTTTGCCTCTTCTTCCACAGGTGCTGTTGAAAGTCAGGAGGGACAAGCCTTGCATGATCCTTATAGCACCAGATTGGCCTCGTCAGCATTGGTACCCTCTGTTGAGGAGCTTGATTCATGTACCACCTTGGCCATTGCCACAGATTCCTCATTTATTGTCTCAGGAGAACAATCATTTTCTCAATGTCAGGGTGCACTCCCTGCCTGACAGCCTGGCGCATTCTGTTTTAGAGAAGGAGGACCTTCAGCTCCCTCAACAAGTTTTGGATGTTATTTTGGAAGCCAGGCGTCCTAGTACTCGAAAAGTTTATGCTGGTAAATGGAAGAGATTTTTTCTTTGGAGTTCAGCTAAAGGCTTTGATGTCGAATTGCCTAATTTGAGTTGTACTTTGCAATATTTGACTGTTTTATTGGACAAGGGTTTGTCCTTCTCTTCTGTAAAAGTGCATGCTGCAGCTATTTCTGCTCACTATGATTGTGACCCTCCTTTATTTTCACATTCATTGGTTAAACAGTTTCTTAGATGGGCAAAGAATATCAGACCCCACGGAGAGCTCCTACTCCTACCTGGGATCTTAATTTTGTTTTGGAAAAGCTGACTCTGCCTCCTTTTGAACCTGCAGCTACAGCTGAATTGCAGTTCTTGTCTTGGAAGACTGCTTTTTTGTTGGCTATTACTTCTGCTAGAAGGGTATCTGAATTACAGGCCCTCATGGCAGTGGAACCTTTTCTGATTTTTCACAATGACAGGGTTTCCTTACGTACTAATCCTACTTTTCTGCCTAAAGTGATTTCTAATGTGGCATTGAACCAGTCTATACATTTGCCTACCCAAAATGACGGGGAAAAAGTTTTGCATTCTTTGGATGTACATAGGCAGTTGAGGTATTATTTGAGCAGAACCAAGGAGTTCAGGAGTTCTCAACAATTAGTTGTTTCTTTTGCTTTGACTTCACGAGGGAAAGCTGTCTCGAAACAAACTATTTCCAAGTGGATTAGCCATTGTATTGCTTTTTGTTACTCTCATCATGGTGAGGATGTTCCAGCTGGGATCAGGCCTCATTCTACTAGGGCTACGGCCACTTCTACTGCTTTTTGAGAGGGTAGCTACTAAAGACATTCTAGAAGCAGCTACTTGGAGTTCTGTACATACCTTTACAAAGCATTATCATTTACCTCTTTATTCTAGGTCTAGGGCTGGGTTTGCCACTGCAATCTTACAGGGCATGTCAGCAGCTCCTACTGCTATTTAGTTGACCAGCCTCCCTTTTTTCTGTTGCTCTGGGATTCTACCCTTATGTCAGGATTGCAGCAATGGGAGACGAAGAACATAGTACAGTTTTGTACCTACCATAAATGTAGATGTTCGAGGATCTCCATTGCTGCAGTCTCCCTCCTTCCCCCTTTTTCTTTTTAGGTTGAGGTTTGGGTGGTGGTTTTTTTTTGCATTCTGACGTCTGAGGCAAGAAAGACTGAGGTTATGGCGTCGGTCATGCGCATTTGTACTGGCACGTACTGATGTCAGTCTTGAGCGCCGATGACCGACGCCGGTTCTAGCCCTTTGGTATTCGGGCCGATGGTGGGCAGCGGAATACCCTTATGTCAGGACTGCAGCAATGGAGATCCTCGAACATCTACATTTATGGTAGGTACAAAACTGTACTTTTTAGTGAATCACTGATTTCAGTGAAACTGCTTCATACATTTGGAACTTAGAGAACTGACAGTCAGAAATATAATTTAGGTACATGGTATCCTGTGCACTGTGCCCCCCTCCCCACCAAGTCAAAGCTGAGGGCCAAAAAGAAAAAGATCTTTTTTTCTGAAACTGCAGCAAACCACTTGCTCAAATGAAACAAATGGTTTGCAACTGTTAAAGTATCACACATGAAGAGCTTCAGCAATGACCACAAATGCGGCTTCTGAATGCCGGTACTGCACTCCCACACTTTTGGCACCTGCCAATCATGCTCTCCCCAACGCATCATGCCCTGAACAGCTGCCCTTTTCTCCCTGCCCTAGTTGTTCCTCTGCTGACAGTTGACGTCATGTTCATTTTGCTACATAACTGGTGTTGCCAATTCTTGCCTTATATAGGGCTGTGTTCTCTTCAGGTATATGACATAATGCACCCGTTTCAACAGCTTCACATTCCTTTCCTCACTCATTTTGTTTCCTTTGCATTTTTTTTTATTTACAGTAAAATGCAAGCAAACTGTTACATTGTGGAACATTCCTCCCTCCTTCCTTTTACTGCTAACCCTCTTAATCCTGTACATGGTTTTGGGGATAGCAAAGAATGTCATGACAGCTAAGGGTTGCAAGCTTTGAAGCTCATTCTGGACAGGTTGTCAATCTACCTCATAATGCATGATCATGTCCATACCCATGCAAACTGAAACCCACGGAGACATTTACATTCACACAGTATACACACTTAAAGGCAATCTGCATCAACTTACTGTATATCTCTATGAAGTGGGAAAAAAGCAGAGTACCCAGAGAAAGTCCATGCTGATACAGGGAGGCTACATAGACTCCACACAGTAGGTGCCCCATATGAGAATCAACCTTAAGAATCTCTTGATGTGAGGTAGCAATCCTATTTTTTGCACTACTATGCCACTCCCTCATGAAGCAGCATAATGAAAATATAAAAGAATGTAGAAAAACAAATTAAAACAAAGCAAACAGATATAGCATGGAATAGTCATAAAAATTATTTGAACTGTGAAAAATGAAGAAGAAGAAGTACTAAATAACTGCTGAAACGTGAGTATTTGGAAACAGGAGTGAAAGTAAAATATATTCAATAAGCTATACATTTAAATACAGAATTATGAAAACCAGCTCAAAGCTATCAAAATGTTTCAGTATAATCTCAGACTGTAATGCAGCAAGGAATAAGAACTTCACATCAGTTACTCAAGGCAACCAATATCAGTGCCTTCCCAGAAGTCTCAAATTACTTGATTAGAAACTGAGAAGAGAAATTGATTTTTGGGGGCAAATTTCTAGCAGGAAATTTAATATATTTGCGGGTAATAATACACAGTGCCCACATCCCAATTCAATATTCTTTTTCTTTCCTAGGGTGATCAAGGTGGGACTGAGTGCATGTGCTAGCAAGTTGTAATACATTACTATGGCTATTGTTTATTCCACTTTTGGCAATCACACAATATCAGTTCTTGCCATAAGTGGCTATCTGATTTGTTGGGGCAACCAGTGGATGGAAGCAAAAGGGAGTTAGGTTTTCACACTGAGGGTTATCATTGCTACTGCTAGGTTGAGAAAGCCTTGTGTAGTTAAAACATTGTTCATTCACTTTTATCAAAATCTAACATCAGAGAGGTATGAAGAAGATGCCTATCTTTTTGGAGGTGGAGATGTGTAAAACCGTATTATTGCTTGTGAATTGTTTACTCTTGAGTATGTGAATGCATGCTAAACAATGACCGCAGGGTGTGCACCCCACCAATTTGTCCCCAAATAATGTGATCTGCTGTGTGTTAGAGGCCACACCCTGCAGTCACTGTTTAGTATGCATTCACATACTCAAGAGTAAACAATTCACAAGCAGCAATTCATCCAAGGTATATGATGTTTTGTGTTTTGGGAATTGTAGCACAGACTGGGTCATATACTTAGCCACTTGCTCCTGTTCTGCCTTCTATGTGGGGTAAACATTTAGGTCACTGAGGGTTTGTATTTTGAGCACCTCAGTGACATAAGAAATAAAAGACTGTCTAGTTCATTATTTAAACATACAATGACTCATGTCACTGCCCAGTTTAAATTTATTATTATTGACAAGGTTACAGGGAATAGAATGTTTAATACATGCTGGCAAACTATGTTAAATAAAAAAGAATCCAGTTGGATTATCAGGTTGGGGGCTTTGTTTAAACCTGGCCTTAATGAGTTAAGTTGATCATCCAATGTGATGATTGTTTGGTGATTAGGATGCCTATTTAAATGCATTGTGTGTGCTTTCTATTGTTATTGCACTGAGGAAGGCTAATTTTCTTTGCAGAAACCGGTCTGATTACATGGTTTAATTTTATACCATTTGCTGGAGCTGCCACATTAAATTAGAATTTTTCTATCACCCTTTGGTGCTGGATATGTTGTTTTATGAATTAAAGACAGCAAGCTTGCAGTCATTTGGCTTGCACCTCAGAAAAGTATATCCCAAAGAGTAGAGAACCAAAGACCGATCCTTGGGATATGCTGCTCAATACAGGTCTACTACTAGGGGTGGTTTCCCCTATTTTGACTGAGTGGGTTCTATCAGTGAGCCAGTTAGCTACCCATTTGGTAACATATGGGTTGATGCCTAGCTGGGAGAGTTTATCTAGTATGGCTGACTTGGAAAAAGTGTCGAAGGCTTTGGCTAGGTCAAGGTAAGTGGTGTGCACAATCTTCCCCTCGTCCATGTCCATGGCTTTGGTGACGGTTTTGAAAAAATCAACCAGGTTTAACAGGCATGATTTCCCTTTGACAAAACCAAATTGTCTGGAGTCAAGTCTTTGGTGGTTGCCAATGTCCTTGTTTATAAGGTCCATGATAATGCATTCCATGGCCTTGCAGATCAGGCTAGTTAGGTTGATGAGCCTATAATTTCCTGTGTCGGTGGACGTTCCACCTGTGTGCTGATGGATGACAGTGGTGGTCCTCCATTCAGCTGGAATGAAGCTGGTGCTCAGGTTTTGGTTGAACAGGATACCTATTAGTGCTGATATTTCTTACCTGCGTTCATGTAAGATATAGCCAGGGATGTTGTCGGGTCCCATGGAGGCTGTATTTTTTGCCTTTGAGGGGGCATTAAAGACCTGGTGATGAGGGGAGGTGGTAGGTGCTGTGGATGTCCTGGTTTACTGATGGGGGGTGAAGTTTTCACTGAACCTGTCTGCAAGCAGGTTGGCTACATCTATGGTGTTTGTGTATGTGTTGTTCTTGATCACCAAATCAGAGCAGATTTGGGTGTTACCCTTGAGATTCAAGATGCATTTGAAGAAGGTCTTGAGATTGTCCTTAGTGGATGTGGCCAATTTAGACTCGAAGTTAGCCTTAGATGATTTCAAGTGACCTTATTTGCTTGTTTGGACAAAGGAGAGATTGCTTCCAACTTGGCACCTGCTCCTTCTTGGTCCTGGACAGCAATCTTTTCCTTTTATCATAGAGTTTGTTTATTGCTGCTGTCCACCAGACAAGTTTGCTCTTCCTTGAGGAAGATAATTTGATTCTGTCAGGTACTCCTGAATCCATGCAGCTATGTAGGTGCTCATATAGTTTTTTGGTGTAAGCTTGGACATTAGTGCTTGTTCCAACTGAAGGGATGGTGGCTGTGAAGCTGCTTATATACCTGCTCTCAGGAGGTTGTAGTCAGCTTTGGAAAAGTTTTTTTATTTGACCCTGACAAGAAAAAAATGAAAGATGAAATTCAGACATAAGATTTCCAAGCGTCTGATGTCAACTGCTTTTCAAACAGTGCTCATGCATGTAAGTGAGACACATATTGAAAATAATTTTTATTTTTATGCTTTAGAAACATGCAAAGAAAAGTGTTAGATAGAGGAGAGATTATTAATTGCTGTACTTTAAATGAGACATGTTTACTAAAAAGCTTAAAGTTCCTACAAAATCACAAAAAAGTGCTAGATAATATGCTGTGTAGGTTTATAATTTTCAGCCACTAGATGTCAGCAAAACCTTTCTTGTTTACAATTTAATTTTGTAGCCTTTGTGCAAGGATTGGGTATGCAAAATGCACAAACACATTATGTGCCTTTATGAATAGTCTTTTGCTAGAACATCCTATGATTTGCTTTAATTGTCCATAAGTCATTTAGGATCCATGAAAGTGAATGAATGTTACTGACATGGATAAATGGCAAGATTTTATTTTATTTATTTAGTTAGTTATTTATTTTACATTTGTTGACCAAGTCTGTCCGACTGAACTGATGGCCCTTTTTCAGAGGAGGTCTGGGGAGAAAAGCTCCACAAATTTACAATGAAATTGTAAATGGAAATAGCATTACAAACAAAAACATTAACAATTTCAAGTTGACATTTAACTTAAGATATGTGCAGAAACAGCATGCAAAGCTTGTAAGTACAGCCAAGGTAGTACAGTTAGTGAAGATCATACAGGTAGTGTATAAGTAGAAATATTTTTAAGATTGACTGACAGATAATTACCTAGATAAGATGACTAAGACAGCTGACACATAACATAGATAAAACCAACGAGGGCAGACAGTAAGCTAAGCAGGAGAGGAAAACAGTTGATGGAGGCAGAGTACAGTGACTTGTCCAGCAACCTTTTAGGTAGTCTTTGGTGCCTGATTTAAATTCCTTGCGTTGCTTGAGTGTTCTAATTTCCAATGGGAGTTTGTTACAAGAAATGGTAGGGTAGTAGCTATGGCTGAAAGCTAGTCCTGATAACGTTTGGATTTTACTAGCCAATTATTATTATTATTATTTTTTTGTTGGTTCGAGAAATATTTCTGAAGCTTTTTAAGCCAATAGTCAGATTTTAGTACTTAATACTCAGAGTTCTTATCCTAAACATTATTCTTACAATATATCTTCCTTTTTTCTGTGAAACAAAGTCAATAAACAGAGTATATATGAAACTAAAAAGAGCTAAGGCTAAAGTTTGTAATTAAGGGATATCTTTAATATGTGGTGATGGAAGCCAAAACCTAAAATCAGGATGGATCAAACCATGGCTTATCACCTGTCAGTAAGAATTAAAAAAGGGAAGTTGTTTCTGTTTCTTTAGAGACTTTCAAAGATATTTAGGCTCATGTCAAGAGTCTGTTAAGAAATATTACCATGAATACATGAGATTTGAAATGGCTGAGTAGTGGGGTTCTGAAGCCTATAGTTACAGTAAAGGAGCAAACATGCATCACACATGGCAATTCATGATAAGAATGCTGATAAAGTTTTGAACCGAAAATTTACTTCTGTCATGAAAAATGTATTGTAGGTACATTACTACATTTCCAGCGGAATGTATCATTTATGGTTGGTGATGTCCATTTTACTTGCCTGGCTACATCAAGTTAAGACAACAAGTCATGAATCAAATGCATGTATACAAATGCACTGCATAAAGAAGCCTATTCCAATGGCAGCCTTCAGTATTCATTTTCCTAATTCTTGTGACAAAATGCAAAGTAATTTTAAATTATATGTCCTTTAATGTGAGTGTCCAAACACAGATGCAATATGATGGAAATAGAACAGTTTTAGATCAGCAATTCAGCACAGAATCCATGTGCAAAAAAAAAAAGAAAGAAAAAAAAAGAGGATAGATGGTTTAACTAGCCTTTGACCTTCCCATCTCTATGAAATACACTCATGCAACTTTAAATGACATAATTCACCATATGTCCACAAGATGGAGCAATATGTTTAATTACAACATTTCTACTTGGCTTGAAATAGATATAGGAAGCAAATATGTTTTACATTGTTCTGCCATGCAGAGTTATCAAATTATATTCAGTACATATTTTCTACATTTTGTTTACTTGGAAATGAGTTTTCCCATCATTCATAAATGATTGCCTTTTATTGGATTCATTCAGTATGCATTTATAAAGTACTACCTATTTATTTATAACAGCTGAATCCAGTGTTAGTCTGAGTGGGCATAACCCATTTAAATACAGATTTGAGGAGGAAAACTCCATTGATCAACAGAGGTTGAGAAATGAGATCTCCTTGAGAATAACTACATAAAGGTCAAGGCACCACCAATAGTTTTACACCAGCATTCTTTCTTGCCTAAACACTTGTCTCTTGTTTTCTACCATGTCAGTAGGATTAAACAGATGAGGTTTTTACAGCTGCAGAAATGAGAAAATATTCCAGAGGAAGTTAGCAATGCAGTCTAGAAACAGGGCACTACGGGTCAAATGTAAAGAAGTGGGCATCAGTGGAATTGGGAAGATATAAATGAAACCAAATAAATTTCTAAGACGGGAAGACAACATTATGATGTTTGTATTTTACTTTGTTGAACGTACCCTTTGACTAAGTTATCTATGTATTTTTTGTAGACAGACGTATTTTTTATAGGAGGCATCACAATCCTCAACCTTCACAGGGACAGAACCAGATCAATGACAAAAGCCGAGAATGCAAAGCATTTTAAATAAATAGCAGTCTAAATATGACAAACATTGATAATTTATCCTAATGTATATTTTTGTATTAATAGGAAGTTAAAAAAATATCATGCTTGGAATTATTTAATTAATTTAACCTTTACTGGTTTGTTACAAAATCACAAACGTATTAGAAACTACAAAATTTTGTGACAAAATAGTGGATGCCCCCAAAAATCATGGTCACTTGAGAAGTTTGGTGAGGGGCTAGAACTACCACATAGTAATGAAAGCAGTGGCCATTAAATTTATTTTGTTTTATCCTTACAATATAAAACAAAAGGTGCAAGGGAGATGGGCAAACTTGGAGACTAAGATGGAAAAGGGGTCATAGATTGGCACTGCATTGCTTCCACTGTCAGTCATCAAAGTTGAAACCCCTAGTGATCTGAATCCCTGAACTCCAATCCTTGAAAGTAAATGGCAGAAAAATCATACTTTAAGTGTTTTTTTTTTTGCAATGGGACAAAGCACTCCCTGCACTTATATGCACCATCTCCACAGTCACACCAAATCAATGAAGGGAGAAATCACCCCCAAAAATGACATCAGTTCCAGCACATCTGATGGACAATGATTTTCTGTGGTGGTAATCTGATCCATAGTGTCTTTAGCATCATACAGGTGACACTCAAGAAATCAAACTACGTCCTCCAGTATGGTAGCAACTGTATTTTATACTTCTAATACAAATTCCTTGATACTGTGCTAACATTTTTTAAATGAGACTAACATTTTTTAAATGAGACCAAAACAAGCTATATCTACTATATTTCCCATAATTAGACTCTTTACTATACATCAGTATCCTTTGATAGAATCTATATAAGAGTAGTCTGGACAAGACTCTGCTACCACTTGACAATGTGCAGACATTTTCAAGAAATAAAATCCTTAAAGTTTTCCAGTCCTTACACATTCCATTTCGTGTTGGTGCATTTTGGGAATGTTAATGATATCATAAAGCAACTTAGTCTGTGAGAGAGGTACTTCATTAAGCAAATGAGCCCCCCCCAAAACACACACACACACAATGTAACAGAAGTGGGGAAAATTTTTTCTCAAGCTTTAACATGCTCTCCCCTCACTCTCTCTCTCTTCCTCTCTCTATCTGTCTTAAGTCCCTTTAGAAGGACTGCATCTGAGCACTGGTTGCAAACATGTGAGTACAGCTGTCCAATACAATACAGATGTAGCTCCAATATTATTCTGGGTGCCCCTGTAGTATCCATGCAAGTTTTCTAAAGTTTGTAGAAAGAAATGTGCAATTCACATCATGCACAGATAACAGGAACAGAGAGGCAGTCACTTTGGCTGGTATAAGCAACAATAGATTTTTATCTGTTGTAGAGAGTTATTGTTGGCCAAACTCCATAACTCTACAAACAATCTCTGAGGGAGTCTACAAATACAGTTGGTTATTGTTGTGTGAATATTAAAGAGTAAACAATTCTTCACTTTTCTCTGGATACTAAAGTATCCCTTAAACCTACCAATTTCATAGTTGACAACAACTCAGCAAAATCTAGAGGTTTTATGCCCGTTACATTTGCCCATCATCATCATCATCATCATCAAGCCCCACCATCTCATAATCTCTCCAATCACAAGCATTCAGCCTGAAGTGAGCCAGGTGTCTTAAAATATCATGCCCTTAATCTCACAGACCAGCTGCCTCTGTGCAGCAAACCAGCCTTAGTTCTTATAGTATGCATATTAGAAGGTCTGAACTATTCTTCAGACAGTAGTACAGTCCACCCAAGATTGTGCTAGACAGTCAAGAGGAGAAGGTTAACACCTGCACTACACCTCAAGCAACACATAGCCCTTCTAAACTCACACCACCAACACCACACATAGCAACACTAAATCCACATATGTGGTGGCCCTTAACTATAACCTGCCCAAGCAACAAGGACTTCCGAAGCTGAAACGCAAACAAACACCAATCACAACCAAAGTGTCACATAGCTCACAACACCAGTGTGCCAACCAGCAACAGCCCCTAAGGCAAGACAACGTATCTAACACTTTAGTCATAGGTGAATCTATAGTCAGGCACACTGATGTCCCACTCAACAGGCTGAACAAGGAGAAAATTACAGTGAGCTGCATGTCAGGCGCCAGGATCCACCACATAACTCATGCACTCAAGTCACTCCACAACAAGTACAAATATGACTCTGTCATTGTCCATGTTGGAGTGAATGACTTGAGACGTACCTCCCTGGACTACATGAAAAGAGACATGGAAGAGCTCTCAGATCATGTGGTCCAGGCAGGTATGACCCTAGCCCTGAGTAGCATCTTGCCTTCGCACAGAATGGTACCACAATATAAGGACAAAACGATTGACTTCAACAATTGGCTAAGCTTCTGGTGTTATTCAAAGGGGATCCAGTATCTGTCTGCCTGGGACGACATGATCGACAGACCACAACACAATGCTTTGCCAGAGATGCCCTGCACCTGTCACCCCTGGGATTCAGGTTACTGGCTAAGGCTCTTGCCACCCCTATAGTGCCTTTTTAGGCAAAGTTTAAAGGACAAAACCACCACTGTAACAGGAAAAAGCATGCAAAATTTGAAGGTAATGCTACTCAATGCTAGAAGTCTAAACCTCAAAATGCAGTCTCTCGAGGCACTCCTAAAAATGGAGAACATCGATATCTGTGCAGTAACTGAGACCTGGTTCAAGGCTCCAGACAGCACCCCTGCAATACCAGGCTACAACTTTTACCACACTTTTCGGCTACCAAACCAGGATCGAAACACTAAAGTTGGGGGAGTGTCCATATTCACCAAGGATATTCACACCACCAGGTTAGTTGCCCAACACAATGCATCTGAAATTCTCCAGGTGCAACTAACACTAGATAAGACTGCAATCCAAATTGTAGCTTGCTACAGATCCCCCACCATGCCCCAAGATTCTCACTACACCTTTCTAAACATACTGGAAAATATTAATATACAACCAAACACTCTAATACTGGGTGATTTCAACTACCCTGCCATTAACTGGGAAAACTACTCATGCACCAACAACTTTGCCCAACGGTTCTTGGAATTCATAAATTCCAATGCCCTGGATCAACCAATCAATCCATAGTCCCACCAGGGGCTCCAATATCCTAGACCTAGTCATTATCACCATGGGAAATCGATGCTCCACACCTATGGTCACCCCCTCATTGGTCAGGTCAGACCATAAGCTAGTCATCCTTAACATCCACATCCCACCCCCACCCCCCAGTAAGGAAACCTCCATAAAAAACTTCTCCAAGGCCAACTTCATGCTACTCAAGTCAGACGTTACAAACTTCATGACACCCATGCAGACGGGAACTGAAAGTTTGACTGCTGAGTCCTACACTAAGGCACTGTACGAGCACATCCACTCATGCATAAATCATACCATTCCAAATAGAACCAAGATGCTCTCCTCCAAAAAAAGGAAGCCAATCTGGTGGTCCTTTGCCATAAAAAAACTTTACAACAAAAGGAAAAAAAACTGTTGCAGAAAAGAGGAAAATCCCAGGATGCAAAAAACTCCCTTACCAGCCTCAGTAAGAAGCTGAGATCCCTCATAAAATCCTCCAAAGCTAGTTACGAAAATAAAATTGCCAAAGATTCCAAAGACAACCACAAGGCATTCTATAACTATGTCAAGAATCTAAATGACAATGCTCAGATCTGCTCTGAGCTACAACAGAATGGCATTAAATATACTGATCCCAAGGATATTGGCAATATCCTGGCAGATCGATTCAGTGCCAACTTCTCCCCCCTCTCACCCCCTAAATGGCCCATCTCAATACTGCAAGACTGCCAAATTCCGGTAATAATGGTCACACATGTAAAAAAATGCACTCTCCAAAGCTAAGAATACAGCATCCATGGGACCAGATGCATCCCGGACTGTGTACTACATGAACTACAAAATGAACTGGCACCTCACCTAAGTGTCATGTTTAATCATACCCTCACCTCAGGCATCATGCCCACTGAGTGGCACACAGCTACAGTTATCCCACTCCACAAGGGGGGATCCACCTTGGATCCCAGGAACTACCACCCCATCAGTCTGATGAGCCTGATCTGCAAGGCCATGGACCGTATTATCATGGAACTTATAAACAAAGACATTGGCAACCTTAAAACACTGGACCCCACCCAGTTTGGGTTTGTGAAGGGCCGATCTTGTCTCCTGAATCTTACTGACTTCTTCGAATCAGTCTCCAGAGGCTTGGACGAGGGTAAGGCAGTCCACACAGTCTATCTGGACCTCGCTAAGGCCTTTGACACCATCCCCAACTCTGGAATCATAGATAAACTTACTAAGCTGGGCATTAATCGCTACGTCACTCGATGGGTTGCCAATTGGTTTACTGACAGAACCCACACTGTAAAAGTAGCTGACTCCAAATCCAGCTCCAGACAAGTGACAAGTGGAGTACCTCAGGGTTCAGTCCTGGGACCTCTCTTGTTTGATATCTACTTCTCTGAAGTACAGGCCAACACTATGGGACTCTGGCTAACAAAGTTCGCAGATGACTGCAAACTGGGAGCCATTATTGAATCCCCAAATGATGTGGATACTCTACAAAAGGGCCTTACAGGAACAGATGCTTGGTGCCAGAGCCATGGGTTCAAGCTCAATGCCAAGAAGTGTATAGCTATCCCCTTTGGGAAAAAGCATGTACCCATGAATTACCACATAGGTGGCAGTACACTAAACACCGAAAGTGTGATAAGAGACTTAGGGACACAGGTGGACAGTGGTCTCACCTTCAATAACCACATCACCACAACAGCCAGGAAATCCTTCAATGTGGCACACCTCATCACTAAGGGCTTTTCATCCAGAAAAAAGGAGGTCATTGTCCCACTGTATTCATCCCTCATTAGACCCATTATAGAATACAATGCCCCATTTGATATATACCTCTCAAGACATCTGCAACAACTGGAAAGGCCGCAGAAATACCTCACTAAAAGAATCACAGGCCTAAAGCAGATGCTCTATGCAGACCGCCTTAAAAAACTCCAGCTATCTCCAGCTATACTCTGTCGCATATTGTCTACTCCGAGGCAATCTCTGCTTAACATACAAGGCCATGTCAAACTCAGAGCTGTTGGACATGCTACACTTAAAGAAATACCAATCCCTCAGAGCCACACGCTCCAGGGATCTAAATCTTGTCATCACAATAAACAAAACATGCTGGAGGGATGGGTTCCTGACCTAGAGACTCCCCAGACTCTGGAATAGACTGCCCATACATGTCAAGCACAGCGCATCTTTGGCCCTCTTCAAAAGGAACCTTGATGATTTGATAGGAGAAAGGAAATTCACCCCGGGGATCATGTCAGTCGCCCTGCTAGACAGGGGTCCAGGGAAGTAAATAGTGTGGGAAGAAATAGCCAGGGAATTGTTATGGCTAGGCTTGTATAGGCCCTAGGGCCGATAGCCTAGTACCAACCTATGAACCTATGAACCTATGACCCTAAGTAGTATCTACAGGCCTAGCTTGCTCCATTGCCAATAATCATTACAATGCAACTCTTTACTCACAGTAATAGATATTTTATTAGAAGAAACCAATCTTCTGAATTATGACCTGGACAGACTGAACAAACTACCAGAGGCCTTTACAGTTTGCCAACAATTGCAATAGTAAATTAGTAAGACAAAATCATGTTTTATTTCACTGCTCTTCTATGAAGATGAGAACCTGGAAGAGATCAATAATGCAAATATATGAATATTCACTATTAATAAATGAATATTGATGTTATGAAACTGGAACCCACTGAGTAACTTCCCAGAATATCGCATTGAATCTGACTATTTCCCATCAAGTACCACTAAAACAATGCAGACAAAGAGAAAGTATAGTACTTTAGACAAAAAAAATATTTTTACTGACAGGAATTTATAATCTACTGGCTGTTTTCTCTAAAACAAGCTCAGCGTAATTTGTTCTATGGTGACCATGGCTGAGATGATTCATTTTCAACTGGTATCACCATTTGCCACAAAATAACTAATATGAGACACAGACCAATGAGATGAAAAGCCAAATTTCTAGTCAGCTAAGGGAATATGACCCAAGCGTGATGCCTGCGATTTAGTTTAACTGATTCATAAGTGTGATATACTAAAACAAATCAAGACATATTATCCAAATAAGGGACTGAGAGGTGGTGTTATGGTTTTGGAGATGAAGATTATGATATAATCTGCAGAGAGCTGCTGTAAAAATAGAAAGTTTACCTAGAAACTGTTGTTAATGCTTTATGCCACATGCTGTTTAGAAGGCATCATCTTGTTTTATCTGTACACATTGTAACAACTTGGTGTTTTTTCTACATCATTAAATTTGATCATAATATATCTTCATAATATGTCACTTGCTGTTCCTTTTTTAACTTTTGGAAAATGAACAAAAGAACGTGCTGTACAAATACAGACTCAAATATACATGCAAAAAGAACTCACCAGCTGATCTACATTTATCCAAGTCACTCATCGGCCTAAGCCTCAAAGTTTTCATTACCAGCAGTAAAAGTTGGGGTATCAAAAGATAGCCCTGCTATGTGCAAACACACAATGTGTCCAAGACGGCCATACAGACCATTCCATAAGAAGGGTTGTAGGTATGTTAAACAATAAATATCTCCCAACAATAAAAGAAGCTCAGTATATTACAAAATGATAAGCCCAAGGCAGTCTGTCAAAGACCTTCTACAGGTATGTACTGCCTCTTATGATTGGAATCCTCCCAGGTGTTACAGTGCCCTGTTTGGGTAAACAGAGCACATTACCTGTGTAATACAGACAGCACCATTCAGCCCTGTGGCCATGCTGGACTAATTAAAGAATTAATACGTATGATTCAAATATCATGTAAGATGCAAACAATTATTTCATGTAGCCAAATTATTAGTCTCATAAACAGAATGCAGTTTTTAATCTACTTGTTCTGTTTTTAAGAATCTGAAATGTATTCCTGATGAAAGCTTTGCTTACAATGTAAAGGCAGAAACTGAGCATGCTTGGTTTTACATGGTACAGGTATGTACTGTTTTGTGACTACGTGGTTAATGGACTGAGGTATGGCGTGTGCAGATCCTGGAGTCCACCTATAAAATGGATTCCTTTTAGTAGGTACATTTGAATTTTTCATCAGACCTCGTGTTTCCAGTGAGTCTTTCAGTTTTGATCATTTATCTTCAGCTCCTTGAGTGTTAAACATTTGTGTACTGAACATGAATATGAGAAAATTAGCCCAAGATCACAATTACAGAGTGGCAATGCTGTTTCTGAGCTCTCCTATACCTTACTTATATTAGCAGGCTCTCTGTTCTGCTGTGCTTTGAAACTAGAAGATTCTTCGCGACTGACGACTCGTACTGCCGTTGTTAGTGCTGCTGTATTTCTCAAGGTTTCTTTACTCGTTAAAGCCGTTTAGCCATTTGACGTGTTTAGATTCTACCTTCAAGCAATACATTTTCCTTGGTGACTCAGCCTACAAGATTTTTAAGAGTATCAGATTATTAATTTCAGAAGGAGGAGAAATTAAAATAAGAAAACAGTAATTAAAGATACTTTGACCGAATTTGAAGTGAAAATCTATTGCTATCATTGAATAGTAAATTGTCTCACAAATAGAACCCAGGAAGTTAGGATGGGTGGATCTACCTTCTCTAAAAGACCAGTCACTAGTGGTGTGTCCCAGTGTTCAATCCTTAGACCACTCCTATTTGTCATTTACGTCTTGGAGATTAAAGCTAATGGAAATGTTTTGTGGCTGATGAAGTTTGCAGATGACTGTAAACATGGTACAATCATAAACTCCCTTGAGGACATCATATGTTCAAAAGGGTCCTGTCCCAGACAAATAGCTGGTGATAATACCATGGACTAAAACTAAATGGCAAGGAGTGTTCAATCTTATCCTTTAGTAAGCATGACTCCCATTGTAACTATTACATTGACAACACAGCCCTGAAAACTGATCCTGTAGTTACGGAACTGGGAACTTATGTTGACAATGGACTGCCCTTTGATCTGCCTGTGTCCACTGTTGTAAGAAGTTCTTTTTTATCATACAGCTTATATCTAAAGGCATTGTGTCCAGATTCAGGATTGTAATTATTCCACTGTACTCAGTACTCACTAAGCTGATCATTGTGTACAATGCCCGTTTCAGTATGTGCCCATCTAAAATATTGTCACAAATGGACTGACTTCAGTGCTGTTTTACTAAAAAATCAATACCCTAAATTATAAAGACTAGGCAGACCATCTCAGAGCCTTGTCCATCTTGTCTGTATTATACAAGCTACTGAAATGCGACCTCTGCCTAGTACAGAAAGCTTTAACAGACTCTCTTCTGTCAGACCTATTACACATTTGCAAGCCCAGTGGTATCATAAACTCCCACTCCAGGGATCTTAGAGTCTTTTGTAAAATAACTAGAACATGTTGGAGGGATAAGTTGCATCACAGAGAATACCGGTTGTATAGAACTGTCTTCTGCACCACCCAAAGCACTTTTTTACTCTATTCAAATAATTTGACAAATAAATGGGTATCTGTAAATTCCACTTTGGATTAGCATCCCTGTCCCTCATGGATAAGGGAAACATATAAATGGCACAATATATCCTTGTTCAGCCCATCTTTGAGTTATTTGTATGAAAAATACAAAGACTAAAACTACGATGGGAATGTAAAGCTAGGATTATTAAGACTTTCACAGATCTATAGTCTGGTAAATACCTATGAAAATATGAACCTACATATATATATATATATATATATATATATGTGTGTGTGTGTGTGTGTGTGTGTGTGTGTGTGTGTGTGTGTGTGTGTGGTTTTCCTTTGTTTTGTCGCACATGGTATGTGCGATCATCCTGTTGTGTGACCCGTATTACCGAAATACAGAGAACTTCGAAGGATCAAATGTCGAAAATGGTTTGCTGGAAAGCCATTTCCGACATTTGATCCATGTGTTTGAATGGCAAAAATGCATTCACTTGCCATTCAAACACATGGTGAATCGGCATTGTCATTTTTTGCAGCTGTACTTTTAGTATTATGCATGTCGGACACACGGCAGACGACAATTCAAAGGTAAACCATATATATATATATATATATATATATATATATATATATATATATATATATGACAATCTAATTCTGGGAATAATAATGCAAAAGAGTAAAACTTTTTTTTTTCTTAAACATGATATTACAAATAAAGAGAAAGAAAAAAGTCCACTCTTTTCTGAGTTTATGGACCTGAATCTTATTAATAAAATGTCTTTCCAGTCCTAACAAATTCAATGAAAAAGTTTTTTTTTTGAAGTTGACAAACTTATTAGAAAATCATATCCATACTAAACCTGGTGAAATACTAGATTAATACATATTTCAGTGTTATACTAGCAACCCTACTGTACTTAAGACTTAAGTATATGACTGAACTGAGAAAAGTGGGCTTTCAGTATAGGCGGCTTTGCACCTTCTTCACTGTTTTGTGGCTGTGTAATTATTATATTGAAGTAAGGGAGTATGGGAATCTAGGAGTCTACCAATAAAAGATATTTTAGTAGGTCCATTTAAATTTTTGATCAGACTGCAGTTTTCCATTGAGTGATTCAATGTTGATCATTTGGCTTTAGTCCCTTGACTTTTGAGTATTCAGCATTTGAGTTCTGGACATGAACCTGAGAAAACTAGCCTAAGATCAGAATTATGGAGAGTCAATGCAGTAAAAACTGACAAATAGAGCTGTATGTAAAACATTGTTACTACTAGTAAAGACTCTAACAGTTGAAATGCTTTAACTGCTGCATTAACACTGGAAGCACATATAAAATATTTGCAAGTTAGACAGTTGGCAGTACACATGATGGAGCAAAAAGCATGGTTTACTTCAGAGCTAAAGCTACTACATGCCTGCATCACACAGTAACCATTTGAAATGACAGGACCTGCTACACCAGGTCCCAAAACACGGAGACTGAATGGCCAAAAACATACTTATATATACTACCGATTTGGACATTTTTTAGAATAGTCCCTTTTCCCCAAGTTGAGGGCTTGACCTCCACATTGGGTGGGGGTGCAGGGAGGCTTACACCCCTACAAAAAATAAGTTTAAGGGAGAACAGTCATGTTTTGAATTCACTCTCCTCCTGGATTTTCAGTCTTTTTTTTTCAGTTTGTCAGCACTTGGTGTTACAAGTGCTGATATTTTATTAAGGAGCCTGCCTGCACACTATACACAGATTCTCACTATAAATGTAAGAACGAAAAATAAAAATGTCACACGAGGTACATTTCAGCACACCACAAGAATCCTTAAAGCTGACAAAAATAAATTATGCCAGGAGTTTTTTGTTCAAATAAATTACATGAAGTTTATTACTCTTTGCTTATCTCACATTCTTGTTGAGGAGTGCAGTATCCAAAGCAAACATTTCTTTTATATACTGTAGAACGCTTCAGCATACTAAATGTTTTTGTAGGGGTTGACTGAGAGGAGTCGTCATTTGTATAACCAGCAGGGGTAGTTCTAGGTTTGGACTCTTTTGGACCTATCTCCTGTAGACACTTGACTGAGTACTGATGAGGAGCATGCAATTGCTGATTGTGAAGGTTTTTCCCATACATCTGTAAGGGATATTCCCTCCAAGATGTTCTGCACCTTGTCCCAAAATGCAAGTGGTGGTTTTACCAGTTTCTACCAGTGAAACTGCACTAAAAGTGTGCATCTGCAAGTGCAAGTACCCCTCCTCACTCACCCAGGAGAGGTGGTTAGGACACGCCCCTTTACGTCCAGTGCTTGGACTGCTAATTGAACCAGGTCACCTGTGTCACAGACACAGCTCCATAAATCCATGCCACAGAGTCAGGCTAAGTCTGCTAAATATAAGATAATAGTAGCAAATAGCAGCACACCCACTAGAGCAAATGATCGTAACAGTATAAATGTAAAACCCAACAATGAAAAGTAAAGAGAGGCAACCACCGGGCTTTCAATAATCCAGTCTTGTTGTAAAATTTAAAAGTCTTTTAATACGTGCACTAGGTAAAAGCTTTCACTAACCGCTTCATCAGACCTTGAAAATGTTTTTAAACACACAAACGCTTGCTTATAAAGCGAGCACATGATGCAGGAATAATCATTCAATTAACATTTAAAAACATACACATTATATAAAAAGAACCTTCATAAGATGAATTTCAAAAAACAAACTCACTATTCATCTACAAAATAAATACTGAAGTAAATACAATTCATATAATACATATATGCTTTCAAATAAAACCAACATCCTAACTCTACAACTATAAAACATATATATACTGCTACATTAATAAATACTTATCACTAAACTGGTTAGTAACATTAAATCATGCAAGGTTGCATGTCTAGATGAATTTATGTCAGTCTAGCTAAACAAATGCACTCGGACTTATGATGACTTTAGTTCGAATGTAACTATTGTGCTAACAATATGTATATTATAATTCATAGCACAATGCTATTTTATTGTTTAGTATTTTCTACTTATACTAGTATTTATGACAGCTGCGTCTTTTGATTGAAGAATTTGAACATAGGACGCATATGAATTCATTAGCTTAGTATGACGCATGCATTTGTTTAGTTAGACTGACATAAATTCATCTAGACATGCAACCTTGCCTGATTTAATGTTACTAACCAGTTTAGTGATAAGTATTTATTAATGTAGCAGTATATATATGTTTTATAGTTGTAGAGTTAGGATGTTAGTTTTATTTGAAAGCATATATGTATTATATGAATTGTATTTACTTCAGTATTTATTTGGAAGATGAACAGTGAATTTGTTTTTTGAAATTCATGTTATGAAGGTTCTTTTTATATAATGTGTATGTTTTTAAATGTTAATTGAATGATTATTCCTGCATCATGTGCTCGCTTTATAAGCAAGGGTTTGTGTGTTTAAACAAATTTTCAAGGTCTGATGAAGCGGTTAGTGAAAGCGCTTATCTAGTGCAAGTATTAAAAGACTTTTAAATTTTACAACAAGACTGGATTATTGGAAGCCTGGTGGTTGCCTCTCTCTGCTTTTCATTGTTAAGTCTACTAAATGTTGACCCTTTCATGGTACAATTGATGACAGAAGGTGAACATGTGAATTCTGAGTTTAATACTGGAATCTGAGTATCCATTACAAATGAGCTAAAAGTTATGGCTGTAAGTAACACATTTTTTAACCAGATGGTCTTATATTGAAAAACTTTGGAAGATCATTTAACAATAGCTGGAGTTACAGATTTTATTTTTTTTATATATTAAAAAAAACTAAAATACACTTTATATTTGATAATATTTAAAGGTACTAGCCTAAGCTAGCTTTTGGCTAAACAAAATTATTTTAAATTTAGGAAAAATAAAGCATATGCATTCTGAAAATGAGGACCAAGAAACTTAAAGGAGTTGTCATGTTAAAAGGGATTACTACTAGTATTCAAATTGCTTATCTTTCTCGGACCAAGATCAATTCCTTGTGGTAAGCATAGCAAGCAAAAAGAGGAAGTAAACTTTTAAAAGTGGAAATAACTAGTCCTGCATGTATTCAGAACAGCCTAGTCTTGTGGAATGTCTAATCCATTCCTCAACAGCCATGAAGGTGCTCTGGAACAGATAATATATACCTCAAGCCGAAGATGTTTTGTATGGCTGGGGGGGGCGTCAAAAGTTTTTGAAATTAGGTATGAGTCATGCATATGAAAAAAATATTTTGAATGATCAAGTCCAAGAAATATTTTAACATTAATATTCATAAAGGAATGTGTAGATACAAACACTGACATTTGGAGTGTTATCAGCATCTACTATTATTCAAAGAATAATAGAACATTTACTACAAGGTGAACTACATGTTGCCATGTATTTGTATGATATCCTAGTTACTTAGTGTGTACTACAGAAGTATTGCTTAACTTAGACGTATGGACTTGAAGGAGGATGTAGGCTTACATGTTAAAAGGAACATTTTTTCTTGAAAAAAAGAAATACAATACTTAGAAGATGTGCAGTAGATACACATATCTCAGTTTGTAGGAACAAAAGTAAAAACTACTGTGGAGGCTCAATCTCCTACAGATGTTACTGAACTGAAAGCATATTTGACTTTGCTCAATTATTATTTTACATCTTTAGCAAATCTTCCAACCTGGATTAATCCTTTGAATCATTTGTTCTACAAAACATATGACAGACATGGCAAATGAACAAGAATTATAATTTCAGAAGTCAAAAATTTGTGTGACTCTTTTGAAGTGCTTGTTCATTATTCGGCTGACAGATAGATGATCTTTTCCCTAACACGGCCCCAGTTATGGCATAGACAATTTGCTTTCATGCAGAATATGTAATAAACATTTGTGATTAATGCTTTGGTTTTATAATGCCTACTTGGCAGAAGCACTATCAATTGGATAAGGGAATTAGATACGAATATTTTATCTGCAATTTTTGAAATTAAAAGATTTAACAAGTACTGCTAGTCATATTTTAACTATATATAACAATTATAGGTAACAAATCATGTACCTCTGATAACTCAGTTCTTGCTTTGGTATTTTACTGCCATATACAACTCTCTCCCTCTCAGCAGTGAATTATAATATTTACCGAGCTCAAAGTCTTTAATTCATTCACATGTGCATGATTAGGTTCCTGTGACCCTAGTTTCTTGTGAAAAAAATATGGGATATAAATGGCGCACTCTTTTCTGTCTTCCAGTACTTCTAGGTTTATCTTTAACAGTAGTTGATTCCAACTACCATTCTTCAGAAAGTTCATAATCAGCCAGAAAAGAAAAAGTTGGAAATTAAACTTCTTTAATCTTTTTAGATAATCCTGAAATTATGCTTCCTTGTCTCATTCAAGCCTTCAGTGCTTAAAAGGCAAACAACACACAGAAAGTACATTTGTGTAGATAATTTAACATATATGTAGATGGTCAAGTACATCATTGTTGCAGTACTGAGTCATAGGACTTCCTGTCATGCAGAAGTCCACAGCAGGCCAAAATCCAGAGCGTTCACCATCCCCCAGCTGGTGGCTATCAGTGCTACAAAGGGATGTCAGCCAGTGCCATCTTCAGGTCCTTATCCAAGGAACCTAAGTCTGATGTCCCTCAGGCAGAGCACAAACTACCCCACTGACCCTTAGGATTGTTAACATCCTTGAACTAAGGAAGCAAGGGGTGAGGGGGAGAATGATGAGTGACAATTTTTGGGAATGGTGATTAAGACCAAAGTAATTTTTTTTTCTCACTCCTATACTGTAGGGTGCTAATGTCTTGATTACAACACAAACAACACATTTTGATTAGCAGCACTGATACTGGAAATATTAGGCAGATGAGCAGGGGATGATAGGAATAAGTAACCAGAGTCCCCACCCAACCTGGAGGGAGGTAGCTTGAACCTGTGCTTGCTGTGTTGGTGACTCCTAGATAAGTGCAGCTGTATCATCCACAGCAATGACCCTAATGAGTCCATGCAGCACATTGAAGTGCTGCTTATGAGGGGATTGGCATGTGTGAGAGCAAGCATGCACCCACTGTGAGGTAGCTATGATGAAGCTCACAAGCTTCAACAGAAGGGGTTAGAGAGGGAGTAGCATGATCCCTATTGCAACAATGACAGCTAACAGTATAAGTGCACTTGACTGTCACCTTGGAAGACATAAAAATGGGTTATAGGTCTACTTTCCTGGGAATGAGTAGGTCAGTGGGAGATCTGGAGCAATGTAAGGTGCTAGGGTCAACATGGAAGGGAGGGTTGAGATAAACAAAACAAGTTATTATTGTCCATCAAAGCAGGTCTTTCCTGGCTTATCTAAAATATTCATAAGTAGTTTAAAGTCTGTTGTACGGAACATCACCTCACTAATGCTGCCAGATACAATTTGCAAATTATGCTTGTTTTAAAGTTTATACACTGATTTTTATTTAATTATTTATTTGTTTGTTTTTTTGCAGTACTCTACTTTGTTGTATTTTTTATAGCTGGTGTTGGTGTAACTTTTCCAAAATTCCTTTTGCTAAATAAGCAGTATGCCTGAAGTATTATACCTAGTATATGACTCTAAAAAACAATAATTAATGACAATGTATGCAATAAAAGCATTTCACATACTTTATTTTCATTACAATTTCTCTACTGACTTTTTCCCCGTGCAGTATTTTTTTCTCACGTTTCATGAATCAAACTACAAAAATAAAACATTTGACAGGCATTCATTTGCAGAGCTCCATATAATAGACAGTTACCTTAATTGCATCATCATCATCTTCATCTTCCTCACTCTGCAACAGAAACAGAAGCCATCATTTAGCCTTTCCAGTATCAACTCTTTTACTGCAGGGACAGAAAGCTTAAAGTTTAATAACTACAACAGTATTTTTGTATTGCTATTATTCATTGAATAACTACAGCATATCAAAAATAGGTTAGTTGGTATGGTACAAGCATCCATACTGTAATCAGTGGAGGGAACTCTCCCTTGGCAGTTGCATTGTCCTGTAATTTGTTGCACTTTCTCTCTATTGGCTCTCATAAAGCCCTCATGATTTGATAGCAGTAGAATGCAGATAACTAGTTTACATTTAAGCCTACCTGCATGACGAATGAACCTGCTATAATTCTTCACATGAATTTAATGACAAAAAGACAGTTCCATAAATGTCTCAGATGTCACTGCATATCACTTAACAGCAAAAATAAAATGGACCAGGCAACACCTCTACTGCTTGCAAAAATAGGAAAAAACATCTGCACCTTGTAAACAAATATAAGTAATTCTGAGGTCACAGAACCATGGCTGTGTTAGCAAAATTGTTGAAGAAAGCTCATTCAATGAAATGAGCTTGACATATTTTGATTCAGACGAAAAAGCACATTGATTTTCAGTTCCATTTTTAGTCTTCAGAACTATGTAAAAATGTTTTACTCACCTTATCATTAATGTACATTTAAAGTACCAATCCCCAGTATTAGATGATCTTGCTGCCTTCTCCTTGATTTACCAACTGACCGTCTAAGTATATTATTTTTCCTACTTTACTTATATTAAAAGGAGTCTAGTTTTCATTGCTATCACATTTATAAACATGGGGCACAATTCATAAACATAGCACTCAATTACTTAGGGACGATATGAGGTAAAGCCCATGCACCACGTGCTGTGCAATTCACAGAAGTGCAGCAAACCCCATTACTATAGGCATAGTCTGTTGCATACCTGAAACACTTTAGGTATAAGGTGACCTCATGACCCCACAAATGTAATCCTCAAAGTACACATCAGTTGTATCAATGTCACTGCTGCAGCGACAAGATATGGAAGTAAAACTGTGGATCATGTGCATATAAATAAGAATAAAATACACAAAACTATAACTGATAAAGAAAGAGAGTGCAGGTAAAATGTATTAGTCCACAAAGCATTCAGGTATTAACCCTTCCTCAGTGGGATACAAATGAATAATACCAAGCATGGTTGGACATATAAATAAGAATATCATATGCCAATTGTCCTCTTGTGCTGATATTTTCCTCAACATAACAGAACTGGGTGACATTAATGTGATATGATAAAATATAGCAATAAAATACTCTTTTTGTGATAGCAAACATATACTAGTAACACACACCTCTATTGTGCAATCAAAGCTGCTATTTCAATGACATGCCCTCCACCCTGAGGTAGTGATGCTACAGCACTGCAACCAGTGGCAGTCCTTGCTTGTCACCATTCTATTCTAATGTACACTGTACCACGGCCATGGCAAATGTGGGTGAAAAGTTCATGAATTGTTCCCTGATATGATTATGAAGCAGTGGGCAGTGTAACAGAGCAGTGCAATGCCATTCCTGGAAACGAAAATAAAACAGAATTAATAGCTTCTGCACCACTACATACAGAAGTACATTCCAAAACCTTCCGTTTATCACTACTGTACAGCTATCTGACTACTGTAAGACATGTCCACAAATGCTACACAGGATCTGACACCATTTTCGCTGACTTTAACAGCCTTAGCATCACTGCACTGTGGTGCTTGCTAGTGTGACTAAATGCAGTCATGAAAGCTAACCTTCAGTAGCAGACAGTGGTAGATCTTAGCCAGTTCTATGCCACATCTACGGAGTGATGTTGAGATGATGGGAAGGCACCATGCGGGACATAAGTACAGTATATAGATACAGATTTGCTCAAGCATCCCTTTGATACTGGCATGCATAACACACAACTGTGTACTACGTGCACAATGAGTGAGAGTTTACAATTCATGAAAGTATTTTTTCTTGTCAGTAGCATTATCTGTGTTTAAGAATCATACTAATCACATAAATATAGAGAATACAGCTGCTGTATGCAGCTGTGCATTATGTTTACGAGTATGGAGGATTTTTTTTTTTCTGCAGCCATTTTAGTTGACTCTTTCGGTCACACTGCAAGCAGTGGTCAGAAAAGGATCTAAGGTCAACAGAGACTATGTTGAGGACCTGGAAGTTGACGAGACAGAAAGCACAACAATTCAAGGAAATACTCAGGGTCTAGAACCTCAGGAAGAAGAGGAAATAGGTGGAGATGAAGAAGAATGGCAGCACCTCAAAACAATATGTGTGAGGACTATAGAACAAGTATTTCAGGAAAAAGTGGGAAATAGAAAATACAGACCAGGTTAAGAAGGAATACTGTCTAGCTAACAAAGGTGCTGAGAGAGGATTTGCAATAGCAAAGAACAGGGTGTCAGAGGCTCTCTACCAGGTTCTGGAAAGTAATTCAGTGGATTGCACAAAAAAAACTATCACATTGCAAGGTAAAGAAAGAAAGATAGTCATCAAGCACACTTCATAAGGGATGCCAGCAACACTTTGCTCACCCATCCACAGAGCATCAAAGGCAGATGGAAAGAGTACTTCCAGATACTTTTGAATGAAGAAAACCACACAGAAGCTGAATAGCCCCAGAAACAGCCTACAACAAAAGAGGAAGAGAGCCCACCCTAGAATAAATAAGAAAAGTGCTAAGGAAAAATAAAGTCAGGAGAAGCAGCAGGCTCAGATGAGGTCACAGCAGATATGATTAAGATGTTGAATGAGTTAAATGGTTTCAGAGGTTGCTCATAGCAGTATGGAGAGAAAGGCATATCCCAGATGAATGGAAAGTAAGCATTCTACTGCCGGTGTACAAAAGCAAAGTAGACAGTCACAACCATGAGCAGTATAGAGGTATCAATTTCCTGTCACACTGCATGAGGATGTTAGAATTCCATTATACTCAGCCCTCATCAGACCAGTATTTGAGTACAATGCTCCCTTTTGCATGCACCTCACCAGACACCTGCAACAACTGAAAACACCACAGAGGTTTGTTACCTAGAAATTACAGGATACACAAAACAAGTCTTATGTAGAAACACTGAAAGCCCTGTCACTGTCATCTGTCTCATACAGGTTGCTAAGGGAAGACCTGTGTCTGGCTTACAGGCAGTCTCTGACCCAGTCCTGATGGAAATGCTACACATTTGTGACTCAAACTGCATGAGGGTCGCTCACTCCATGGATCTTAACCTAGCCTTTGACATCATGAACAGGTCATACTGAACAGACAGCTACATCTCCCAGAGACTGACACTTCTCTGGAGCAAGCTTCCTCCCTGATCCTCTTCAAACGCACCCTAGATCAGTGGATGGGTGACCGCAAATTCGCTCCTGGGGTGGCACCCATGTCCCTCCTGGACAGGGAAAGGTCAGTATTAACTACCATAGATGCTTACCTCTATGAACTTTATTCACCTAACAGCCAATAATTGGGGAAACTCAGGATAAATATGGCTAGGCTTGTAAGTGTTCTAGGGACGTTATCCTAGTAACCCTCTATGAACCTATGAACCTAAGAAAATTCTGGAAAGGGTGTTTGATAAATGAACACACATAGTAGTAGAAAGTAAAATGGAAGATAAAGTACAATTGACCTAATTTTTGCAGCGAGCCAATTAGTTGTGAGAAAGCTAGAGATGAGGAGAGAGTCCTAGTAGGCATTGCTAGACTTGGAGAAAGCATATGATTATATGTTGGGTAAAATCGGGTTATGTTGGCTAAGCTTGCAAGGGCCTTTAAGCTGTTAACTTAGTATTCTCCTTTGAACCTATGAATCTATAAGGTCCCAAGATAGCTGATTTAGGCAGTCCTGTGATGGTGTGAAATCCCAGAAACACTGGTAGAGTTAGTATAGGCTATGTACATGTAATCAATGACACAAGTATGAATGTTTTTTTTCACTCACAGAGGGGTTCAACAGTGGGTGTGCATCAGGATTCATCTCTGAGCCCACTGCTGTTCATACTGTTTGATGGACTACATTACCAAGAGGTTAAAGGGGACAGATCAATAAAACTACTGTATGCAGAAGATGTGGCACTACAGACAGAATCTGAAGAAGATGTACAAAATTGTGGTATGACCAATACTACTGTGTGATACAGAAACCTTGGAAGTGCAGAGCAGTTGATGAATCGAGAAGTGAGGGAAATGAAGCACTAAGATGAGTGGTAGGGTGCATTGTGGGCCAGGTAAAAAAATGAGGATATCAGATCAGAAGCCCAAGTAACTCCAATGGCAGAGAAGGTCAAAGAGAACAGATTACTGTAGGTTGGGCACATGTGCAGGAATGCAGACGACAATGTGGCGAAGAAGATTTTGGAATGACAGGTAGAAGGCAAGAGGAAACAAAGGCATCAAGTAAAGAGATGAATGGATTGTGTGAGGGAAGGTGGGTCAGTGACATTGAATCAGAATCGATAGCGACAGCTCTTGCAACATCCCAATCCATGTAAAAAATGGGAAAAGGGGGTTGATGATGATAGCAATTTTAGTTGCCTCTTTAAAGAACTGAAACACCTTCCTCTTTCTTTAAGTTTTGCAAATCTTTTTCACAAAATCAGTTTTTTTTCCAAATCCCCTGAAACCCATTGTCATTTCTTGTTCTTGAGGCTTGCTTTGTCTTTTCCATAAGTTTTCAGTTTTAAAATCTAAGATGTATTATACTGTAAAATAAGAAATGAGCTGCATAGTAACATAATTGCTTGGTGGCAAGAAAGCCAATGAAATGAACAATGTGGAAGTATTGTCTCAGAATCTGGAAAAAGTTTATATTACACAAACATGTTGGACAGCTTGGCAATTAAGTCAGTGATGAAAAATTGTTGTCTGTCAATGTCTATTTTTTACAAGAAATTTTATAACCTAAAACACAAGTCATCAACAAAAGCAAAACTTTGAAGGTATAGAAACATTAGCTGCAATGTATTTGCACATTTGTCAGATAAGAAGTGCATGTCACCCATCAGTCAGAGGCATGTACATTAGCTTACAGTACAAAACTTGATTTATGCAATATTTATGCAACTCAAACAACTAAAATAAAATAAAAATGCAGCAAAAAAAGTATTGCCCTAAAATGAAGATGCTGCCTTTTATGTATTAGATTAGTTTAACATTTGTGAAACGGGCAGATGGGCTTGTCCAAAGTTCCTTTCAGCTATGACCCAGGTTATTGGTACAACAAAGGACAAAAAGTCCTTACTGTGTACAAAACTGAGAGCAAACAGTGATTGCAAATGTTTACAGTAAGCACATTCAATTAAAATACACAAAGTACAATGAGAATAGACTTAAAACACAAAACTAGAAAAAAGGTAAAACCTTAGCTTTGATGAAAATAAAGTTACACTAAGAGCATAGCAATTTTTAGTTTTGCATAGGGGAAATAGAAGCTGGAGTAGTGGGGGGGGGGGTTGCTTATTAGTAATGGACAGTCAGAAAAGCAACTACACTAAGTGGATTCAGTGAGATGTTTCAGAAGAACTTTTCTGATATCCTAACATCAGGTGGCAAGGGGCTTCACACTATATGGAGATGTATAATGGTTGACCTTGTGTTTGAAGAGACTCCAAATAGGGGTCATCATAAGCACGTAGTACCAAACTGTAAACCTACAGTGATGGAAGGAGTCTGTAAGCTTCTCTGCAGGTGGAGGGAAGAAATCTATAAAGACATGTTTGCAGATAAATGTGGCTAAAAGGAAGGCGACTACTTGTGTGGGCAGGAGTATTTCTGTACTAGATAAATAACAGGATGTTTGGTGAATGCAGGCATCAGTGAGACAGGTATAACACTGGATCTTATTGAACAACCTCTGAATAGTGGCAGTGCAGATCTGTAAGAGAGTTTCAAGGTAATCATACTATCTGGATACTTCTTTTACTTCCACATACCTATTTTCCTGCATCCCAGTTTCTTAAGTTTACAGTCATGTCACCAAATTTGACTGCCACATCAATCAATTAAATCATTTTTTTCAAGGAGCTATACCCACTGCACCTCTAATGTGGGGTTCTGTCCCACATACCATTACTAAATATACTAAATCAGAGGTCACAACAACTTTCAGAAAATAGAAGCATATTTTCTGTGCTGTAGAAGACCGGAGGTAGCACAGAAATGTGGCACCAGTGACCCTACATTAGATGGAGTGTAAGACACAGCCAACCCCCATAAAAAATCAGTTTGAGTCATATTTGTTTTGTGTGTGTGTGTGTGTGTGTGTGTGTGTGTGTGTGTGTGTGTGTGTGTGTGTGTGTGTGTGTGTCCTTGAATAGTATTATGGTTAAAGGTACTGCAGTGACTAGGAAAATGGGCACAAAAAACTAAAGATCAGAAAATGAAATAACATCAATTATCCAGTTATCTCAGTGGGAACAAAAGGATGGAGCTGTGCCAAGGAAAATTGTTTAACATTTACAGGTATCTGTTCATTAATATCTGCTAACCACAAGAAACATTGGTCGTTTCACAAGAAACTTTTTTTCAAGTTAACAGAATACGTTAAATGCCACAGCATGCATAATCAGAACTCAAAACTTAATTTTGTAAGTCTGTCTCAGTGAATGGGCTCAAAGATAAAATAGTACTTTCTTCTTGGATCCATGCAGAACCCATGTATCCTTTTTCTTAATAAAATTTGTTGAGATCTCACTTCCCTGGAGTAATTTAAAACTCAATATCTGTGAGTCCCCTTTTGGGAATAAGGCTTACTTACTTTGGTCTTGATGAACTGAGACTCATTTACCCAAACAATGGCCTTGCAAACACAGGCATGGTTTATTTACTTGTCAGTGAACATAATAAAAAATAATAACTTTAAAACACTCAGCCATGATTATTTAATTTAATTTGCAACCAGATGATCATCATTTGATATAAGAAACTCTCAGCCATCTTGACTCTGGTGTAGGCATGATTGGGAAGCTGTCATTCATTTGGAAACTAACATCTGTTTCTTCGTTCCATGATACGGAGGGGAGGAGCCATGACTGGGACTCAGGCTAACCAGTTTGATTAGCAGCTTCTTTGCTAGAGGAGACAAGCAGGGGAAGGGAAGGAGTGGCTTTTTTACCAGCCTATGTAGAGGGATGACTGCTGCTGTCATTCACTCTACTGGAACAAAGCCAGTCCATAGACTGTGGTTAAATAGAGATCCAATGGATATGATAAGTCCTAATTTAAGCTGTTTAACAGGCAACCTGGTATATCATCAGGCCCATTGAAGCCATGTTTTTAGATTTAGAGGGCACAGTGACAGCCTGGTCTTTGGTGATAATTGGCGATAAAGTGGTGGAGGGTATTTCTTGAGGATAGAACCAAAGGTGATGGGGAGGTGAAATCTGAGCTGAATTTATCAGCCAGCAGATTTGCTATATATTCTGGCCGAGCATAGATGATGCCATCTACACCTAATTCCACACATTGTTTGGTACTGCCCATAAGACTGTGGACATAATTGAAAAATGCCTTATGGTTATCCTTATCTTTGGAGGCTATTTTTACCTCAAAGTCTACTTTCAGAGGCTTGATAAGTTCCCTGATTTGCTTGTTTAGACTAGTGAGAGACTTCTTGCTCGATTGTGCATATTCCCTCTTGCTTCTCAACAGGAATTTATTTCTTTTGTTGTAAAACCTATTAATAGCAGGGGGTCCTCCAAGGTGGCCTGTTTTTGTGGTTTGACCTGGATTTATTTTGGACTGGCACTACCATTTCTATGCAATTGTTTATGAGGTTTACGTGGCTTTTATGTACACCTCTCCATGACTTTTTTCTGTTTTCTGGATATGGAGGAGCTTGGAAACTAGCTATGCCATCCCTTAATGGAGGTAATTTACCTTAGAGAAGTTCTTAAAGCTTTGGGGTTAGGTGGGGGGACTAGTTTCACCTTTACATCAAGTGAGACTATTTCACAATCTGCTTTACCAGTGAGGATATTACATGGGGGTGGGGGCTGGGGGGGCAGCAGTCTCCCATATTTGTAAATACCAGTTCTAGGATATTGTTCCCCTAGTGGGAGTGCAAACTAGCTGCTTAGGGAATTTGAATTTACAAAGTCAAGAAATCTTTAGGCCTGCATGTTAGTGGTTCCATATGCCTCCCAATTAATGGAGGGGTAGTTAAAATCACTCATGAGTACAGTATTGGGTTGGATGATGAATTATTCAAGTAAGTTCAAGTATGATGTATGGGTTTTCTGATTAGTGATGAGGGACCTGTAGCTAGCAAGAATATGGTAATGGATATTTCCTATGGTTAGTTGGACATGGAGTAGCTCAAGCATGTCATACTGACTGACCAGCCTTGAGGTGGGGTTTCCTTTATGTAGATTTATTCACCTCCGCCTTTTGACCTTTCATGTTCAGTGGGTGGTCGGAAAGTATGAAAGGCATTAGAGCCAAGCACTGCTGGAGTGCTTTCCATGGCTGTGGACCATGTTTTAGTAAGTGCACAGATGGCATCATTCTCCAGAGGGAGGAGAGCTTCTGGGGTGTGCACTTTCTTCTTTAGGTTCACTGAACAGTAACACCTTTAGCTTTTCCTGACTAGCTTTTGTTATGTTGGAAGGTTTGTCTGTTTGGCAATGCCTAAAAAAGGCACTATAGGGGTGGATAATGTTTTGGCCAATATCTGAAAGCCTAGGGGTGACAGGTGAAGGCCATACCTGGCAAAGCAGCGTGGCCTGTCAACCATGTCGTCCCAGGCTTATAAGTACTGGACTGCTTTGGAATTACATCAGTAGTTAAGCCAATTGTTAAAGTCTATAATTTCCTGCTGGTATTGTGTCATCATCCTTGGACATGGTGGAATGCTACTCAGTGCTAGGCTTATACCTGCCTATGACACATATTCTGAGTGTTCAATCACATCTCTCTCATAGTCCAAGGAGGTACATCTCAGGTCATTCATGCCCACATGGACTATCAGAGTCATACTGGTACTTATGGGTAAGTGACCTGAGTGTTTGTGTGATCTGGCAGATCCTAGCCCCTAACAGGCAACTAACTGTAACCTTCTCCTTATCCAGCCTGGTAAGAGGGACATCACTATGTCTCACAGTGGAGTCTTCTATGACCAGAATACTGGGTTTCAGAGTTTTTCACCTTATGGGCTTGATAGCTTGAGACATACTGAGATGTGGATTTGTGTGTTTTGATGGGAATACATTCACCTGTAATTTCTGCCTGCTGTGGTGCCATTGTCTCGTAACAATATTTGCAATGGTAGCAATATTCTTATTTTGATGCAGGATCTATGATCATCCAATTGAAATACTGCATTTTTCTGTATAAGATTACATTTTTTTATTCTCTGCCCAAAGCTGCACTTACTGAGTTAACGAATGTCTAGATTTTTGCCCTATATTTTTGGTCTGTTCCTCATACAATGTGTGGTTTTCTGGCAAATCACTGGGATAATCTGAGGAATTAAGTCACCTAATAATGACACACATTTGAGTTTCAGACTTCAAATCATTCAGAAAATGTATGTTAACACAATCCCTGTTACTCTAGCAACTTTATAAGTTTATAAAAGCAATTTTTAAAATTTGCCCCTATTTCCATTCTGTCAGGCTTTGTTCAGATTTTTTGCACTAAGAGATGAGGTATGACTGTGTGTTTTAACGGTTTACCTTTATAATCTCGAATCACACTTGTGCGACTATTCATATATTCGCATCGAAAAAACGAAACTGGAAACAGCGACAGTTGTTAATGTTCGAAAAGCAGCAAATCGAACAGTCGATTCGCTGAGTTTCGAACATAAATATCAACAACAAAATTAGATAAAGCCCCCCCTGCACCCCCCATGTGGGGGGCTGTGCCCCCACACTCCACCTACTTTATTATTCTAACTCTGAGATCGCACTACAGCGGGGAAAGGAACCATTTCCAACTCCCCACTATAGTGCAATCTGCCCCAGAATGTTGAATGTGCAATGAGCGAATCTCACTGTGCATTCGCACATTGCACATTCGAACCTCCTTCCATTCAACGTTTGCAAACCTTGCAAACTGTCTTTCGAATAATTGTGGGTCGCCCGTGTGCAATACGCACATGTAAAGGTAAACCGTTTTAACTACTACTGTTCTTTACTGCTGAAATTGTTACAGTCTATCAGCACCCACTGCTACATTTGGTATGGCCTTTCCTGCTGCTCCCTCCAGTTTTCATACAGTAATTACACTCTCTCCCTGCCCCCACTGTAAATGTAAAACTCCTAAATCTCTAGCCTACAAGTTCCCCTAGACCTGTAACTTAGTCATAGTGGTTAGACAACTGTACTTTGATACAGGTTCTGTGTCTTGAAACACCATTGGTTGATGTACTGGCTGTTTATTGACTGAATTCCTCTTCAGCTTATCTCCTATAATGTGCACTGTGCTGTGCCCTCCTAGGGTCTTTTATTCAAGACTCGTGTGGAAAACCCTGAATTGAGTAATACAAGCTGTGCCAAACATGGCATCCTACAAACATTGCAAACACCATTTTTCATCAAAAAGGGAAGGACAAAAGCTGTGCTGAGTGCACAGCTGCTATTCAACTCATTCTATAGTGAGTTGTCAATGCAAGAGCTTTTTTCCATATAAGTAGCCTGCAAAATCTCAACAACCTTAATAATCTAGGTTGAAGGTCTATCTGACCTAGGCCAAGTGCAAGTACATATTTCATGCTGCAGCTATACCAAGACAATGATATCCACACACCCCAGCCCTAGTAACTCAGCCTCCCCATTCTCCATAGTAACAAGTCTATCTGTAGTAACCATTGTATCCAAAAGGAAATCCTTGCTCCCCTGAGTTTTCTTCCTGTCAAAAGCATGGGCCAACATCTCCCCACAATTTCTGTGACAAGCCTTATTGAGATTCATATTTTGAGACAACGTAGAAATTGCCACATACTAACAGTTGATCACAGTTTACTATGGTAAGGTCAAAGTGGGTTTGGCCAAACCCACTTCAGTCAAAGTCCAGAGGCCGAACAGCGACAATGTCGAACCCGATATTGTTGAAGTATAACTCTCTCCCCTATCTCGACCCATGTTAAAGCCCGTTTCATGGTTAAAGACAAGTCATATTTCGACAATGTCAGAATTCGACATTGTCGTTTTCGCGTACATGGGTCGACGATCCCATCATTCGATGGGGTCCGGTTCGACCATACCATAGTAAACCGTTGCTCACCTATTGCTTAAACAACACAATGCAATGTATGAGAGATGTGTGTGTATATATATATATATATATATATATATATATATATATATATATATATATAATTTTGCTTCTTGGCCTTTTGGCTGAGAACAAGTGTAGTATCACTGAAGGCAAAAATGTCACGCACAGATAACTCTGACATAAGGATCAACAGAAACACATCACACCATATTACGTCTGGCATAACACACATAATCCAGCATATACTGAGGTTCTTAAGGTTAACTTGCCTAAGTGTAAAAGGCCTCCAAGATGTAACACAGACATAAAGTAGATTCAACAGCACTATAGAACTACAAAACATACCACCACACATACCACAAGGACCACCAAAGTCACGGATGCTGAGCCCATAAGGCAGGCACTTACCCAACCAAACCAGTCATCGGTGACTTCATTGTAAGGCATACAGATGTACCTTTTACCAGGCTGAAAATTAAAAAGTGACAGTTAGTTACTTGTTTGGTGTCAGGATCCACTAGATCACTCACACACTCAAGTCTTTGAAGTACATGTGGGTGTCAATGACTTAAGCTGTACCTCCTTGTATTATATAAAGAGAAACATGCTGGACCTCTTGTACAATGTGTTCCAGGCAGGTATGAGCCTAGCACTGAGCAGCATTCAACATTTTCCAAGAATGATGCCACAATATAAGCAAAAATAATTGACTTTATTAATTTACCTAATTTTTGGTGTCATTCCAAGGGTGTCAAATATTTGTCAGCCTAAGAGGATATGTCCAACAGACCTTACTGCTTTGCCAATGATGGCCTGCACCTGTCCGTCTAGGTTTTAATATATTGTCAAGGACGTGCTCCACCCCATAGGGCCTTTTTAGGCAATGCCAACTGGATAAACCTACCAATATAACAAAACAAGTATAAGAAAACATGAAAGTGTTGCTGATCAATGGACGGAGCCTAAACTAGAAACTCCAATCTCCACAAGCTCTCCTCACCCTTGAAGACATAGATGTCTGTGTATTGATTGAGACATACTTTAAAGCAGTGGAGAGCACTCCAGCTGTGCAGGGTTATAATGCCTTCCACACCTTTATATCAGCCACTGCACAGAAGGGAAAAGGAGAAGGTGTTTCAGTCTTCATCCATGAGAGACTCACGTCAAGGCTGGTTAAGCAGCTTGAGGCACTAGAGCTTCTTCACATTCAAATCACTGTCAGGAAGTTTCCATACTCAAGAAAGCCACAACATACGTCTACAAGAGCTGCAGTCACTCAGTATTAATCTTAATACCATCTTCCTAGATGATTTTAACTACACAACTATTGACTGGGAAACTTACATTGCTACTAATGCACAATCACAGGGATTCCAGGACTTTGTCAATACCATTGCCCTAGAACAATTTATTTATTTATTTATTTTACATTTGTTGACCGGGAATGTCTGACTGAGTCAATGCCCTTTTTCAGCAGAGTCTCAGGGAGAAAAGCTCCACAATACAATAAAAATAAGCTAAAAATTATACAAACTGGTATAAAAGATTAAACACGATCTATTTTACCATTAACAAAGTTAAAGTTAAAGTTAGTCATTCAAGTTTAAAAAATAAAAACTTAACTATGGTAATTCTAGACTAGACACTATCTGCTCGAACATTAAAAAGTCAAAAGAAAAGAGACAACAGAAAAGAAAAGCAAGTGTTTAAAGAACTTAAACAGTAATGATGTCTAAAGGAGGTTAATTTCAGAGAAGGAAAGGAAGTGTGTGGATAATAGGAAGGAAGGAGTAGGGTAAAGGAAAGTGTAGTGATGAATAGAAGTCAGGAAGGCATAGGAAAAGGAAGCAGAGTAATCAGGGAGGATGAGAGCATAGCAGATCCATCGCCGTTTGTAATGTTCTTTTATGGCCGACTTAAATTGTTTGGGATGCTTCAGATTTCTCATTTCTAAAGGGAGTTAGTTCCATGCTATAGAAGGATGGCAGCTGTATATGTTTTGATCTGATTTAGATTTGGGTTTATAAATATCTAATAGAGCAAGGGATGAACTCTTGAGATTTTATAGAGACGTAGTGAGAGATGAGAGAAGACAGGGCAGGACAGTAGGCTGGCTGATACAAAATTGAGTGTATGGTTTAGAGCTGTGTGAGCAGGAGTAGGTGGGGTAGTTCAAGCCAGTTTAAGTGTTTCAGGGATAGACAGTGGTGGGATTTATAGGTTTGTTGAGCTGCAAATCTAGCTATGTTGTGGTACGTTGACTCAAGCTTTGATAGTAGAGAAAAGTTTAGATTAGGAAGAATTTGGTAGCAGTACGTTAAGCATGGTAGAAGGTATGCGTGTGTAAGTCTGATTCTAGCTTCATGGGAGAGAAATGTTTTGTTTCTATATAAGAGTCCTAGTTTCTAATGAATTTTCTTGATGCAGTAATTAATGTGATGGTCGTATTTCAGTTGGTCATCAATGGTAACACCTAGGAGTATTGTACTTGATTCAACTAGAATAGGGGTATTGTTTAATGACATTATAGAAAAGGAAGATTTGATGCAGTTAGCTATTTTGGGGAGAAAGAGTAGTAGTTTTGGGGTTTTTTGGGTTAAGGATGAGCTGATTGTTGGAGAGCCATGTCTCTACTGAATTAAAGGAAGATTGGGTAGCAGCTAAGATTTGTCAGACTAACCCTAAAAGAAACAATATCTTGGACCTTGTCCTTTCCAGTATGGATGCATCTCACATCATCCCTTGCGTGTTAGCATCCCTTGTTAGGTCTGACCGTAAAGCTGCCTGATTTGAAACAAAATTGAAACCAGAGGCTCTCACCACCCATGGTATATTTAGAAACTTCTCTAAGATAAACTATTTTCTCCTAAGTGGTACTCCGGCGAGATTCACATCCCCACCAAACCCTAGAAATTGTACTGGTCATGCTGAATCATACTCTACCAAAGAGTACCATCATAATAACAGCTGCACAGTTCCAGCTGTTCCCTGCAGATACAAGTATAGGGCAAACCCCAGGAACACACCCCATGATGGAAAGTACACTTGTGTACACTTACCATTAATGTAGATGTTCGAGTGTATTTACTGTTGCAGTCATCACATTTGGGTTATCCCTGCCAGGGTAGCCCTCTGCCAGCCCGAATACCAGAGGCTTAGTATTTCTGCATCGGTTGCTGTAACTTCAGGACTGACATCAGGTTATCAGTAGTATAAAGTAAGGCAGCCGACACCATTACATCAGTTTTTCTTGTCCTAACCTGTCAGGAGCCCCCAAGCAGGAGCCAGGTTCTGGTGGAAAAACCCCACCAGTAGAAAGTAAATATCAATATGTCCCTTGTAAGGAAATAGAAGAAAAAAGGGGGATGGAGGGAGGGAAACCAGGACTGGAACAGTGAATACACTCGAATATCTACATTTATGGTAAGTGTACACAACTGTACTAAGTTCTTCATGTTTCACTGTTGCAGTCATCACATTTGGGTTGATTCCCAAAGCTGAGGAAATGGGTGGAGGCAGTCAAGGAAACTAGGGGCTGGCTACGATGCCCTGCAAGACTGCAGAGGCAAACTCTGCCCTGGATTTGGAGAATAGAGGCAGGTGGTAATGTTTGGTAAAAAGTGTGAACAGATGTCCAGGTGGCAGCCTCCAGGATGCCCCTGGTGGGGACTCCTCTGAGGAAAGCTGCAGAGGTGGAGGCTGCTCTGGTGGAGTGAGTAATGACCCCCCTGGGGGGAGGCTTTCCATGTTGTTTATGTTGTTTGTAGCTGAAATGGATGCAGAGTGCTATCCATTTGGAAATGGTTTGTTTGGAAATGGCTTTGCCTTCTGCCCATGTAGCAAAGCTAACCAGCAATTGATCTGACTTTCTGAAGGATTTAATCCTGTATAGATAGAATCTGAGCTGTCTGTGTAGGATCCTTTCCCCCTTTTTTCTGGGGATTAGGAAAAAAGGTGGGCAAATGGATTGGTTGAGAGCCACACTGGACACCACCTTGGGTATGAAGGATGGGTTAGTCCTGAGGGATACCCTGTCAGCATGGAAGATGATGAAGGGTTCCACAACCATGAGTGTTTGCAGCTCGGAGACTCTTCTGGTTGCTCAGTAGGAAAATGAGCAGAGATAGCAGAGGCATGAATTTTAAGAGAAGAAAAAGAGAGGCCACTGTGTAGTAGGTCAGCTAAGTAATCCAGGATGAGAGGGAGGGAGGGCTGTGCCATATTGGCTCCCTTAGCCTGAATCCAGGTGCAAAACCTTTTCCATTTGTCAGCATAAGACTTTCTAGTGTAGGGTATCTGGCCTCATGTATAACATCTAGAACCTGTTTATTGAGGTTGGCAGATTGATCGGGTGTTAGGGAATAAGCCAAGCTGCTAAATTGAGTGTCTGCAATTGGGGATGCATGAATTCCCCTACCCTCTGGGTCAGGAGACTTGGAATCTGAGGAAGATGCCATGGTGGCAGTGGGGACAGGCTGCACAGCAAGGGGTACCAGTGCTGGCAAGGCCAGTCTGGAGCTATAAGAATTGTCCTTGGTTTTTCCTCCTTTATTTTGAGCAGTACCCTGGGGATGAGAGGTAGTGGAGGAAATCATAGACCGATATATTGACCCAGGGGAAGGACAGGGCATCCATTTTCCAAGCCATGCAGTGATGCTCCCTAGTGCAGAATTTGCTGAGCTGATGGTTGATGTGGGAGGCAAAGAGTTTGACCTTTGGGGTGTCCCATTTCTGAGTTATTAGGGTGAAGTGTCTTCTGTTGAGCTGCCACTCGTGTGGGTCCAGAAGTTTTCTGTTTAATTGGTCTGCCAGAGAGTTGAGAGAACCTGGTAGGAATTGTGCTAACAGACGGAGTTGCAGGGCAGCAGCTGTTCACCATAGGGTCATGGCCAGCCTGCATAGAGGGTAGGAGTGAGTCCCTCCCTGCTTGCTGATATACCACATTACAGTGGTGTTGACTGCTTTGATCAGGAGAGCCCCTGGTGAGAGAAGGGGCTTGAAAGCTATCAAGGCGTGCTGGACAGCCATCATCTCATTTTGTTTGATGTGCAGACGGATTTGCTGTGGGCTTCATTGGCCCTGTATGCAACTGCCATCCAGATGTGCACCCCAGGCATAGTCTGATGCATCTGTGGTGAGGGTCTGGGGGGTGGGGGTGGTGATAAAGGAAGTCCCTTGTTGTGGGAGCATGCTGTTGCCACCCAAAGAAAATCTTTCTGAGGCAAGGAATTTTAGGTATAAGAGACCCCAGGTCTTGAGAATGTTGACACCAAAGGCTTTTTAGGTACCATTGAAGTTTCCTCATATGCAGTCTGGCATATAGAATGAGTAGTATGCAAGATGCCATGAACCCCAAAAGCTTGCAGGATTTTTCTTGTGGATAGCTGGGGTCTGGTGGCTAGATGAGAGAAGCAGACTGTCAGGAAATTTTGCTTTTCTGGTGTAAGGAATGCCATCTGGGAAGCTATGTCCAGGCCTGCTCCCCGGAATATGATCCTTTGGGTGGGCACCTGTTTGGATTTATTTTCGTTGACTGTGTACCCTAGGGAGGCTAGTAGGGACTTTACAAAGGCCAGGTGCTTGAGCAGCTTTTCCTGGCTGTTTGCTTGAATTAGGCAGTTGTCTAAGTATGGGTAAATCTGGATATTCGTTTGTCTGCAAAAGGCATTGGCCGGAGCAAGACATTTTGTGAAAACTCTGGGAGCAGTAGATAAGCCAAAGGGAAGCACAGAGAACTGAAAGTGCTGAGATCCTGCCCTAAAATGGAGATATTTCTTGCATGATTCCCTGATAGGAATGTGAAGGTAGGCCTCTTTTAGAACTAGGGTGGCTAGCCAAGCACCCTTGGAGACCATGGGTAGCAGCTGCTGGAGGGTGAGCATTTTGAATTTTGGGATCCCCAGAAAGATGTTTAGAATGGATAGATCGAGGATGAGGCACCAGGTGCACTCTTTTCTGCATACCAGAAAAAGTCTGGAGTAGAAACCTTTGCCTCTGTGTTCTACAGGAACGTGCTCTACTACCTTCATAGACAGCAGGGAAATTACTTGCTTTTGTGCCTCTGCCCACTGGTTTGGAGGTAGATCTGGGAACCTTTTTGGGGTAGGAAGGGTGTGGAAAGAAAATTTGTATCCCTGGGACACTATGTTGAGAACCCAGCAGTCATTGGTAATGGTGGCCCAGGTGCTTGCGTGAAAAGAGAGCTTTCCTCCTGGGGTAAGTGAAGGTGGGCAGAGGGAGGGGCCGGGGGAGATGAGTCATTGTGAGTTCGTACTATAAGGGGTGGCTTAGAACTCCCTGGATTTGCAGTGGAGGTAGTCCACTGCTTAGATCTCTGCATTCCCTGTAGCTGTTGTCAGGGGGCAGGATCCCCAGGGTGTGGACTGGACTGGCTTAATGGGAGAAGGAAAGGACCAGTGCTTGATGGGACAATGCCTGTTGAACCTGGGTGGCTGGATCTGTAAGAAATCCTTAACTGTCTTTTAAGACCTCTTCTGCCTTAGTGCCAAATAAGTTGTCTTTGTGCAAGGGAACATCCAACAATTTAGATATGATATGGTCTGGCAAGGGCTGTTCCTTAACCCATACATGCCTTCTAATGACAGATCCAGTGACTGCTGCCTTGCAAGAAGCTTCTAGGGTGTCAAAACCACAGTGCAAGGTGTGTTTTGTTACTTGACTTGCAGAATGCATTAACTCTTGTAACTCTTTAGATTCTGCACAAGCAAAAAAGGAAAACATTTTTTGTTTGAGGAGTTCTAGGGTATGTTGCTGAAATTTTAGCATATGGAACTGACAATTTAATGCCCTGATAGCAAGAGTAGCTGAGGTGTATACTTTTTTACCTCATCTGTCTAGTGCTCAGAAATCCCTATCTGAGGGGGTGGGATTCTTAGCAGAGGTTGCTTTAATCCCTTTAGGCCCTTGAGAAATTACCTCAGGGTCAGCAGTAGGATTTTTAAAAAGAAATGTGTGTGAGTCAGGGACTCTATGGTACCTGTCTGGTTTTCTGGGTGCAGGAGGGAAGGTGTCAGGAGTCAAGCTGGATTCCAGGAGAACATCCTCCACTACATCCAAGACTGGGGGGATGGCCAAGGGTCTGTGCTACGGAAGATCTAAGAATTCCCTGAGTCTCTTTTAGACTGAGGGTAGTCCTGACTCTCCCATTGGAAATGCTCCCTTAAGATATGAAGGGTTTCCCCAAAGGAAAAATCCTCTGGGGGAGAGGCGGAAGGGATGGAATCCTCTGCATTAGAATCCTCATAAGTAGAGAGTGGTTGCATATCTTCATATTCAGATGCATCAGAGTCATCTGACTCTTGTTCAGACAAAATGACAGGGGACAGATCTCTTTTCCTTTTGGAGGAGGTAGCTTGGCTTCCCCTGATCAGCATGATAAGGTCTTCCACTATTTTAAGCATCTGAGACTAAGGCAAGGAAGTTGGTGCCTGAGATTGGGTCATCGGTTTCTTGGGTGCGGTTCATACCCTGGGCCTAAGAAACTCAGTAGTTTTCGAAAGAACGGTAGTCACAAAAGAAGACAGTTTGTGTCGAGAATTGGTAGTGCGAAGGACTTCCTTGGAAGCCGGTGCCTGCTCAGCGGCTCCGGACCCATCTAAGGTAGAGATGACTGCAGGATCCTTAGTTGAAGAAGAGTTTTGCGGCATACCGGACTCTGAAAGGGTCTTGGTAGCAGCCTGCGAATCCACAGAAGTGGACATCAGGGGCTGCGAAAGTGCCTCACTGAGGACCGGAGAACTGACAACTAGCTTAACAAAAGCATCGTTGGTAGGTTTAGACCTTTGCGGTCTGTTTCTGTCTTTAGCTTTACATTTTGTAGGAAGATCTGCAGTTGGATGGCTTACCGAAGCCATATTGGAGTTCGAGGACTGTAAGCAAAAACATCTAGCTACAATAAGGGCCTGACAATGGATAGTTCTGGCTTTGAATAAAGCACAGAAGTGACAGCGGAGGACGTCATGGTCTGGGCCTAAACAAGTGACACAGTAAGAATGAAAGTCTCGGTGTGGTATGTGCTTTCCACAGGCGAGACAATTGTTAACTTTTTCTGACATTGGTTAGTGCAAGAAAAAAGGATCCCCAACAGGGTACTTAGCTTTAAAAGACTTCAGCTTCAAATTGGTAGATGAAACTCAGGTAGCAGCCAACCAGCACTCGTGCAAACTGCTTCTGCTTCAGGCTCCATGGCATGAAAGATTGATGTAATAGTGTTGGCTGCCTTACTTTATACTACTGATGACCTGATGTCAATCCTGAAGCGGCAGCAACCGATGCAGAAATACTAAGCCTCTGGTATTCGGGCTGGCCGAGGGCTACCCTGGCAGGGATAACCCAAATGTGATGACTGCAACAGTGAAACACAAAGAACAACTATAACATCAACAAACTATACAATAAAAGGAAAAAATATTAGCCAAAAGGAAGAAGAGTAATTCCTAGAATAATAGAACTTTCATCATTGAAATAAACAAATGACTCAGGTGCCTAGTTAATTCCACCATAGCCAAATATGAGGTGAAGATAGCTACTCAAATTAAAGATAATCACAAGGCCTATTTTAGTTTTGTACTTGATAGAGTCACTGGGAACTAACGTCAGGTGGCATGATGCCAGGGCACTTCTATGGGCTAAGCTTGTAAAGGCTCCATTAGCCTAGTACGCATCTATGAACCTATGAACCTAAAATCTCTGGAGCACAACAAAGCAGTGTGCAAAGCTGATTGTGAACAATGCTAAATACACTGAAGCTGAAGATATAGCTAACTTACTGGTTGATAAATTCAGATCAAACTTTATGTTCCTCTCCTACTACATTTATCCTGCAACAATATTTGAAACTGAAGTCCCTGCAACCACATATGACCAAGTCCTAAAAGTGCTTTCAAAAGCTAAAAGATTTTTAGTTCTTCTTTCGGCTTTTCCAGGTTAGGGGTCACCACAGCAGAACTCTGGTCTACTAATGATTGGCAGTAGATTTTTACAGTGCCAAGGTGCCAGCTCGATGCCCAACCTTCAATGAAGGCATGCCCTACACATGTCTTTCGAACACCACTAGACCACGGGGAGGACATGCAGACTCCACACAGAAGCCGCTCCAGCCGAAAATCAAACGGGAGAACCTCTTGCTGTGAGGTGACAATGCTACCGCTGCACCACCCTGACAATATCCCCAAATACATCCTGAATATCATGAAGCATGATTTAGTTAAGCCCCAACAACAATGTTCAACTTCAGCCTAAACACAGGCTTTGTACCAAGTAAGTGGAGAACCGTAACAGTCATCCCCCTGGATAAGGGAGGACACTACACTGACCCTGGAAATTACTGACCAGCCTCATATGTAAAGTCTTGGAAAGAATTATCATGGAGTTAATCAATAAGGACATAGGGAACCTACAAACAATGAATCTGTCTCAGCTCAGATTCTTCAAAGGCAGGTAATACTAATTCATCTTTGTGCACTTACTTGAAAGAGTTACCAACACGATGGATGAAGGCAAAAAGTACAGTTTTGTACCTACCATAAATGTAGATGTTCGAGTGTTCACCCTGCTGCAGTCATCACACTTGGGTTATCCTGTCATCAGGCGGTCCCGCAGTCGGCCGGAATTCCAAAGTCTTGGTCTGGCATCGGTTGCTGTCACCTCTTCCCTGACGTCAGTGCGCCAGGGGTATATATAATGCAACCGACGCCATTTTCTTCAGTTTTTCTTGCCCCAGATGTCAGGTGCCCCCAAAAAGGTGGTCAAAAATTAGTACCAAATGGAGTAACCTCTGCACAAACACAAAACCCCTTCAGCTATAAGCAAATACATCAGTAAGGTATTGAAGAGACTTAGCCAGTAGATCAGAGGGGATGGAGGGAGGGTAACCTGGACTGCAGCAGGGTGAACACTCAAACATCTACATTTACGGTAGGTACAAAACTGTACTATGCTCATCATGCTACCCTGCTGCAGTCATTACACTTGGGTTGAATCCCAAAGCTAAGGAAGGGGGGAGGTATCATAGAGGGATAGTGGAGGCTATAAGGCTCTGCAGAACTGCAGTGGCGAAGCCCACCCTGGTCTTAGGGTAAAGAGGTAAATGATAGTGTTTGGTAAAGGTGCGTACTGAACTCCAAGTTGCAGCTTCTAAAATCTCCTTGGTTGGAACCCCCCTGAGAAAGGCTGTAGAAGTAGCTGTTGCCCTGGTAGAGTGGGACCTAATGGTAGTAGGAACTGGTTTCCCATGATGGGTATAGCAGAAACGTATGCAATAACCTATCCATTTAGAAATGGTTTGCTTTGATATAGCCTTCCCTTGAGAAGCTGCAGCATAGGATACAAAGAGCTGGTCAGATTTTTCTGAAAGCCTTAATTTTGTCCAAGTAGTAACGAAGTTGCCTGTGAATGTCCAAGGAATGCAGGAGTCTCTCACCTTTGTTCTGTGGATTTGGGAAGAAGGTGGGTAAGTGGATGGTTTGATTTAATGCCACACTGGAAACCACCTTAGGCATAAAGGAAGGATTAGTTTGTAGAGAAACTCTGTCTTGATGAAAAATGAGGAAAGGTTCCACTGCCATTAGTGCCTGTAGCTCTGAGACTCTTCTAGCTGAAGTTATTGCTAGCAGTAGGGCAGTCTTCCATGATAGGAACTGAAGATCTGCAGAGAAAGCTGGTTCAAAGGGAGGTAGCGTTAGTTTTTCCAGAACAAAATTGAGGTCCCATGTTGGTGTAGGAGCTCTCCTGGGTGGTCTAATGTTTTTTGCCCCTCTGAGGAACTGCCTTAGAAGAGGATGTGAAAATAAAGGTGGATCCATGTTGTAGTGGGCTGAAATAGCTGAAGCATGGATTTTAATGGAGGAAAAAGAAAGTCCTTTGTGCAACATCTCAGCTAAATACTGTAGAATCTGAGGCATGTGAGGCTGAATTGTGTCTTGGCCTTTAGCTTGGTTCCAGGCGCAAAACCTTTTGCATTTGTCCGAATAAGCCTTCCTGGTGCTGGGCCTCCTAGCTTCCAGAATAACATCCAGAACTGCTTGTGAAAGAGGTGCTGGTTGGATGTTTAGATGATTTGCCATGCAGCCAGATTTAAAGTTTTGAGCTGGCTGTGAAGAATCTGATTGTTTTGTTGTGTGAGCAAATGGGGAATTTGTGCCAATATCCATGGTGGGCTGTTAGCCATATTTCTCAATAGCGGGTACCAGTGCTGGCGTGGCCAGTTTGGGGCTATGAGAATCAGTTGTGGTCTCTCCTTTTTGACTTTCAGAAGAACCTTTGTGAGGAGAGGCAATGGAGGGAAGGCATATATTGTCAGGTTTTTCCAACTGAAAGAGAGTGCGTCCACTTTCCAAGCTTGATGGTGAAATGTCCTTGTACAAAATTTTGTTAGTTGATAGTTTTGAGGACTGGCAAACAGGTCTATGTCTGGAAGGCCCCATTTTTGAGTTATCATTGCAAATATTTGTGGATCTAGTTTCCACTTGTGGGATCCTTGATGTTTCTGCTGAGGTCGTCTGCCAATGTGTTCTTCTGTCCTGGCAGGAATTGAGCTTGTAACTGAACTTGGTAAGCCAGAGCTGTATTCCATAAGATCATTGCTTGCCTGCATAGAGGGTAGGAATGTGTACCCCCTTGTTTGTTTATGTACCACATTACTGTGGTGTTGTCTGTCTTTATTGCAAGTTGTCCTGGATGTAATAGATCCTTGAAGGCTGTCAGAGCTTTCTGTACAGCTAGCATCTCTTTTTGATTTATGTGCAGATTTCTTTGATATGCAGTCCATAGGCCTTGAACGCATTGTCCTGCCATGTGAGCCCCCCAGGCATAATCTGAAGCATCTGTTATGATAGTTTGCCTGGCTGGGGGCAAGGTGAAAGGCTGACCCTTGTTGAGGTGACATGCCTGTGACCACCACAGAAATTCCTGTTGTAGGCAGGGAATGAGAGATATCATTGTGTCCAAGCTTTGGCTGTGTTGAGACTATAAGCTTTTTAGGTACCACTGTAATTTCCTCATATGCAGCTTTGCAAATGGTATTATTAGTATGCAAGATGCCATGAAGCCCAAAGCCTGCAGAGTTTTGCTTGCAGTTAATTGGGTCTTTGTTGCCATTGTCTTGAAATATGGAGTCAGTTGTAGTTGCTTGTCTGGCGTAAGATAAGCCTTCTGGGCCGTTGTATTCAAGCTGGCACCCAGGAATGTCATATTTTGTGAGGGTACTAGTTTTGACTTCTTTTCATTTACTGTGTACCCCAGGCAGTTTAGTAGATGCTTTACAAAGGCCAGATGATGTAAGAGAATGTCTTTGCTTTCTGCTTGGATGAGGCAGTCGTCCAGGTATGGATATATTTGAATTCCTCTTTGTCTGCAGTATGCAATTACTGGTGCCAGGCATTTTGTGAAGACTCTGGGTGCAGTAGATAAGCCAAAGGGCAGTGCAGAGAATTGGTAATGGGTTGAACCTGCAATGAAACGGAGGTATCTTCTGCAACTTTGTCTGATAGGGACATGCAGGTATGCCTCCTTGAGGTCCAATGTTACTAGCCATGCTTCCTTGCCCAACATGGGAAGTATCTGCTGTAGTGTTAGCATCTTGAATTTGGGTACTTGTAAGTAAGTGTTTAGAATTGAAAGGTCCAGAATCGGTCTCCAGGCATTGTCCTTTCTGGGCACTAGAAAGAGTCTTGAGTAAAATCCTTGGCGTTGCTCTCGAGTAGGTACCAGTTGAATGGCTCTCATGTCCATGAGAGCTGTAATTTGCTTTTGTGCCTCTGCCCATTGATTTTGTGGCAGGTTTGGCATTCCTCTTTTCATTGGCAAGGTGTGAAAATGGAATCTGTATCCTCGTAAAATTATGTCTAGGACCCATTTGTCCTTTGTGACAATGTGCCAGTTGTCTGCAAAAAGTGCGAGTTTTCCCCCCAAGGGGGCTGCCAAGAGAGTATTGCTTAGCCAGATGAGGTGCAAGTCACTGAGTTTGCCTTCTGGTGGATTGGGACCTGTCTTCTCCTCCCTCCTGTGTTGTAGTTCCCCATTGGCGAGGTTTATACTGGGCTTGTGGTTGTCCTCTGCCCCTTGGGCGTCTGTATTTACCCCTCTGTGGTCTGTCAGTAGATGGAAAGGACCAATTTTTTGTTGGCCAGTTTCTGCTGAAGCGAGGGGGTTGTACCTGTAGGAAATCTTTGACTGTCTGCATAGATTTTGCCTTATCCTCCATTTTCTTTAAGACATCTTCTGCTTTAACTCCAAAAAGAACATCCTGCTGTAAGGGAGCATCTAGTAGTTTTGCTTTAACATGATCAGGCAGAGTTTGTTCCTTTAACCAAGCATGCCTACGTATAACAGACCCAGTGACAGCTGCTCTGCAGGAGGCCTCCAAAGAATCAAACCCACATTGTAAGGTATGTTTGCCCACCTGCTCAGTGGCATGCAACAGATCCTGTACTTCTTTCAATTCAGATTGTTGAGGGAGAGTGGTTATTCTTTGCTTTAACTGAGAGATTAGGAATTGCTGATACTTAAGCTTGTGAAATTGGCAATTCAGTGCCCTCATAGCTAGTGTGGCTGAGGTGTAAACCTTTTTCCCCCACCTGTCTAGTGCTCTGGAATCCCTCTCAGAAGGTACTGGGTTTTTAGCCATAGAAGCCTTAGCCCCCTTGGGACCCTGGGAGATAGTCTCTGGGTCAGCTACAGGGCTTTTGTAAAGAAATTTGTGGGAATCAGGCACTCTGTAGTATCTGTCAGGCTTAGCCAGAGCAGGAGGTAGAGAGTCTGGGTTCAAACTGGATTCTAAGTAAACATCATCCACAATGTCCAAAACTGGTGGGATGGCAAGTGGTCTGTGTTGGAGGAGTAAAAGAAACTCTCTGAGCCTTTTCTTCGAGTCAGAGTAGTCCTGACCTTCCCAGTGAAAATGTTCCCTCATAGTGTGTAAAGTTTCCCCAAAGGAGTAGTCTTCAGGAGGAGAAGCTGAGGCAATAGAGTCCTCAGCATCAGAATCTTCATAAGGAGAGAAGGAGTAATCTTGGTCCTCAGAGGAGTCTGAATAAATGGACACTTGTTCAGAGGATGCATAATCTTTCTCTTGTCTAGGCCTTTTGTCAGGAGGGGGCTGGTAACCCCTGATTAAAGAAATCAAATCTTCAGCCATTTTGAGCATCTGTTTCTCAGGCATGGGGCCTTGAACAGGAGACTGAAGTGCAGTCCTTTTAGATTTAATAGGAGTCCGTCTTAGAAAACGTTTTAATGGTGAGAGTCGTCGGTCTGAAAAAGCCTTCAGAAACCGATGGCATTTCTGAAGCACCAACGTCTTTTGCAACAATGTCGTCAGAAGGGCCTGAACTAAATGGCTGCTTCGGCCTGGTGTATTCCGCCAAAATTTCCGTTGTGGTCTCAGGTTCCAGATCTGTGGTAGTCAGGGGCTGTGTCGGAGCCTCACTGAGGACCGGAGAACCGGAGACCGGATCAGCCGAGGCCTCGGAATCTGGCTTAGGCCTGGGCTGTCTGCCCTTATCCTTGCGTTTTTTGTGCACGCCGGTAGTCGGTTGCTCCGAAGGCATGGTGTAGTTAAATTTCCTACCGAAGTAGTGTCGTGCGAAATCAAAACGTCTTTTAATAGTACGCTTATTAAACCTACCACAAAACTGACAAGTACTGACGTCGTGGTCTGGGTCTAGGCAAGGTATGCAATAAGAATGAAAATCCTTATGAGGTATTTGCTTCCCACAAGAAATACAATTGTTAACTTTTTCTGACATAGGTCTGAGGCAAGAAAAGTTTCCCCAACAGGGTACTTAGCTTTATACAAGACTTCGGTCTGAAATTCGAATTCGAAAATCTCAGGAGTCGGCCGACCGGCACTTGCGAACTGCTTCTGCTTCGGGCACCATGTGGCAAGAAAGACTGAAGAAAATGGTGTTGGTTGCATTATATATACCCCTGGTGCACTGACGTCAGGGAAGAGGTGACAGCAACCAACGCCGGACCAAGACTTTGGAATTCCGGCTGACTGCGGGACCGCCTGACGACATGATAACCCAAGTGTGATGACTGCAGTAGGGTAACACGATGAACATCAGTGCTTATCACTTACCCCTACCAGGCCAAAGCCTTCCCCAAAGTTAAAGCCAATACTAAAGGACTCTGTCTGACTAAGTTTGCAGATGACTGCAAGTTGGGTGCAGTTATAGAATCCTCAAAAGTCTTTCCAGTCCTGCAGGAGGGCTTGTCCCAAATAAATAATGAGTGCCAGAATCATGGACTAAAGCTAAATGCCAAAAAATGCATCATCATATCCTTTAGTAAGTCGGCTCCCCTAGGAAGCAACCACATTGAGAATACACCCCTAAGAACTGGCCAAATTGTTTGGGGTTTGGAAATGTTTGCGGACAGCTACCTAACTTTCAACCAATATGTGTCCATTGTGGTGAAGAAGTCCTTCTGTATTGCACAACTTATTAACAAGGAGATTGCTTCTAGGTGCAGGGATGTCATTGTCCCCCTCTATTCAGTATAAGACCCCCTTTTGCATATATCTGTTGAGACACATGCAGCAGTTGGAACACCTACAGAGATACTTTACAAAATAGATACTCAGCAAAAACTATTTGCTATACATGGATAGTCACAAAACCCTACTGCTATACTCAGTTTTTCATAGACTGCATGTGGCACATAAGGCATGCTCTGACCCAGCCCTGATAGAACCTTCTGCACATCAGCAAATCAAACACTAGAAATATTCAATTCAGGGAGCCAATCCTCTTCTGCAACACCAGCAGAATGGTGTGGACAGACAGGAAGATTTTGCAGTGGATACCAGTAATGTGGAACAGACTTCCCATCCAAGTAAAACAAACCTCATTGCTGTCTTCCTTCAAACATAACATAGATCTATGGATGGTAAATAGGAAATGTACCCCAGGGCTGCTTCATACTCTACCGAGTAACAGATGCAGCTACTAAATGTTATACATCATACATGGGTCCTTATAAATATCTGTGGTATCATCCCAGTTATTATCACTGTGTGTAATCAGAATCTAGTCTATGAAGAGGTAAAGGGGTAAAGGTAATTGAAACACCATATGGGTTGGAAAATTTTGCTAGGGTTTAAATGGCTCACAGCTGCAGATAGCCTAGTACTAACCAATGAATGTATGAACCTATTAAGTGAAATATAGAATGGCTGGTATACTGACTGCATCTCTGAAAAAAATAACATCCTTAAGACAGGAACAAGAAAAAGAAATTTGCTGATGATAATCAGGTCAGACAACACTTGTAACATGACATGCCCATTTGAAGACAGAGTTTGCAGGCTTGTTTAAAGGACATGTCTTTGGTGCCTATAATTGTGCAGCAGATTGCCACGAGGAATTTGGCAATGAAAGTGACTAGAGTTAATTAATACTATGTGTGATGATACACATGGTATTAATAGCTTTAGCCATACAAAAAATTCCCCATCTTGCCAAACAAGGTTTGAGACACTGCCAGCTACTCCACTGTGAAGCACTTCCCCTTCCAAAACTGACACTGGTGCAGTTCCAGCCCTCAGGGGGAACACTGAGATGAACTGGAGTAGATGGGGAGGTAGAGAACACAAAATGGATGAAAAAAGGTAGCAGTATGTTTTAATTTAATGTGGCATTCTGGTTGTTTAAAAATGTCATCATGGTTTCCTTAAAGATCACAGCTCACAGTCTCCAACACCTGGAACCCAAACATATGACCAAAGGGCAAACCACCAAATGTTCAGAATAGGGATTATCATGGCTACTTGTAGAGATATTTTAGATAGTTTATGAGCTGCCTTTTTTATAAAAGATAGCGTACAATATATGTATACAACAGAGTACAGGTTTTCATGCTTGTCTAGTACACAGCAACCTCAGAGAAGGTTCACACGAGTGAGTGAGTGTGTATCTGCTGATATAAGTATATATATCTTTCTTTTTATAGGAGGTGTGTGGTGTAGCTTTCCCCCCAGACATAATAACATTCCTAGTCCTGTAGTTTCTTTTCTTGGTGACAGCTGTTTCTTGTGATCATGATCATTTTTTTATTGGTGAAAAGGATTCACTGAGCAAGTCTGCGATGAAGTACTGAAGTTTGTTTGATTAACTCCACTGCTTTTTAATAAATGACATAGATCATTTTAAACACAGTACTTGACAGCTCCTGTGCTTTTACTTACCTGTTCTATCATATGTGTTCTTTGATGCATAACGACAGTGTTTATACAGTTTTAGGGAAGAAAATGCACAAGTGCGTGTCAAGGTTTAAATTAATTTTTCCTTTTATTAAAGTGAATGTTTACTACCTGATGAAATGAAAACATGGAGCAACTTGTATTATAACTTTGCGAAGGCTCTACATCTTTTTACCATATATTATTTTATTAAATGCTTAAGTCTTGATGGAGCACTATTCTGCAAGTTCTTCAGTGCTAATAAATTCCACTGTAAGCCAACACTTGGCCTACATTGTACAATCATTTTCCTTTTATGTGATTTAAGTTTCAATGTATCAGAACAGAAGGACAGTGATAACAAATACCAGTTCAATGTTTCCATGTGCTTCTTCTTCTTCTTCTTCCTCCTCCACATCCTCGTGTTCATTTTCTTCAGCTTGGTCACCTTCATTACTGCTCTGAAAGGCAAAAATGGTATGTGATGATTTTCCATAAATGTGCAAACAAAGCACAGGGAGCACGCCAAAGCTGAAAGGAATTCTCCACATTAACAGAATGTCTTCAAATACATCCATGGAGATAAAGTCAATATAAACTCCAAACGTTTAATTAGTATAAAATAAAAAGCTGGCAAGAGCTTTCACCCTCATGGGCTTCTTCAGACCAATACAAATTCATTTAAAAGTTCCACATATATATATATATATATATATATATATATATATATATATATATATATATATGTACACCTTCATAAATGACATCATTTCCTGTGTATGTTGTTAATTAACTAATTCATCCTAGTCATTATAGTATATATAAATAATATATAAAACTACTAACAAACTAATGTAAAAGTCAATATAATATACAATAAAAAATATATGCATATATTTAAAAAAGTTATAAACATAATTAATAATTACTATATAAAGAATATATAATAGTAAATTCATTTTTTAAAAGCAATAAATATAAAAACATACTTGGGAGCTACTTAAACTTTTAATTTTCTCCCCTTCAACATGGGTCTCATAGGGATTTTATCATTAAGTCCCGGTTTCCTGTTAGCCCTTAACCTTATAATCCATTTAACTTCACACTGCTCCGTATAGTTTCTCACATCCCCACCCCTCTGACTAGGTGTGTTGACTTGCATGATCAAAAACTTAAATGTTTGTTGGTCTGATGTCTCAATAACATGTTTTGACAGGGCATTTTTATTAGATCTAATACGAATATTATAAAGGTGTTCCCTTATTCTTTCTTTCAATCTCCTGTCAGTTTTGCCAACATAAAATACTGGGCATGATACACAGCTAGCTAGATAAACAACATGTTTAGAGTCACAAGTTGCTCTGGTTTTAAAATCAAAACACTGTAAACTAAGGGTGTGTGTGAAACAAGCACTAGTCTCTATATAGTTGCAAAAATTGTAGCTATTACATGGTGTGGTACAGCAGAGTGTAGGTTGGATCATAGGGTTGGTAATGTCTCCAGGATAACATAAAAGTCTGTGAAGATTCATCCTATTTTTATATGTAAAATGTGGTCTAACTCCCACTATATCTCTAATGCATGGATCCACAGTAAGAATATCCCAATGTTTAAAAAATATATCTTTAATATTATTAACATCCTGTGTATAATAAAGAACTCTTTTAATTTCCATAGCACGTAAAAATACGTCAGTGAAGCTATCACCTGCAATACTCTGCACATGAGCTCTATCCATAAAGTACGGTAACGTTCTGTCCTGTCTCAGTATATCTACCCCCTCAAAACCTTGCAGGACCTCTCTCAGTCTATAGGATCTATTCAGTAACCGGTTCTGTAAATTGAATAATTCACCCTGAAATGCCTCATCACTGGGGTTGAGGTATGATGCTCGCATGGCCTGTCCTTTATTACATTTCTAAACACAAAACTAGGATGCATACTATTCCTATGTAACAGTGCATTCCTATGGCATGGTTTTCTATGGGCGTCCGTATTTAGTAAGCCATTGGCCAATCTTTCTATATATACATCCAAGTAAGGTACAAAAGTCAATGACTTATTTATTGTAAATTTAAGATATGAAGTAAGTGTATTACTCTCATTATAGAAATTCTCTAATTCCTTTCCATTACCTGTACATATAAGAAAGAGGTCATCTATAAAACAAACACATAAAATCACATGTTCTTTAAAACTAGCTAAATTAAATAATTTATTTTGCTCCCAATCGGCCATTACAAGTTGGTGTAGCTATCGGCACATGAGGTGCCCATAGCCACGCCATCTTTCTGTATATAGGTTACCTTGTCAAAAACAAAGATATTATCCTTGGGAACAACCAGAAAAGCAAACATAATACATCAATTTGGAGCAAAGACTGGTTAGCACATGTTCCTAAACATCTACATATACATTCCACACCTTCAGCATTTGGAAAGACTGTAAACAAGGACTATATGTCCAGTGTTACAAGCCAATATCATAAATCTGGTGGCAATGTAGCCATTCTTTCATATAGCATTAGTAGGAACAGTTTAGTATCCTTTAAAATATGTTTGTAACTACTCACTATGGGTCTTAAACAATACTCTAGGTATAGTGACGGCGGTTCTGTTACCCAACCCCGACCAGACACTATGGGTCTCATAGAGGGATTCACAGGGTCCTTATGAACCTTTGGCAAACCTTGTATCGTAGGTATAAGGGGATGTTCAACTTGTAAGAATTTATCTTGGTCTTCATTAATCATATTACGAAGGGAAAGATTTAGTCTTGAAATACTTAAGATACAATTTTCCACTTCTTTGACATGTATAACAGAATAAAACTGATGGTCACTCAACATATCAATCATACTAGCATAGTACTTCTCCCTATCCATAACGACTACTGGTCCTCCTTTGTCCGCACGCCTAATAACAATGGTAGGGTCATTCCTAAGTTTATTTAAAGCTGTTCTTAACCTGGCATTCAGATTCCCATACCATCTCCTATTCTTATTTTCATTACTGTAGCTATGAGGGTCTTCCTCCACAAGTTTCGAGAAGGCATCAACTAACGGATGTAAATTAGGAATATATGTGCTAGGTTTCTTAAGAGAGGGTCCCTCACTATGTGGTAGGTGATTCCCAAAGTCAAGTTTTAACTGTACATTCCTACTAAATAGTTTCAAATCCACGACTGTGTCAGTAAGGTCACTCTTCATAGAGGGTATAAAAGTAAGGCCTTTATTCATCATGAGATAGTGACCTATTGGAAATATTCCATACTAATGAGATGTCACCCTCTCCCACATTTTCTTGATTGTGGGACCAATGTGTTCCTCTCCTGAAACCTTGTGCTTCTGTTTCCCTCTACTCATTGACCTGTTCCTGCCACCCCTGCAGAAGACGCTGATAGGGAAAGGGGTTGGACCATTACATTCAACATTATCCTTATTATTAGAGTTACTAAATATCTTTCTCTTCACTGAATGGTCAACATCTGACCTACTAGAGTGGTTAATAACAGAATCAGTAGTTTCTAAAGTATTGTTGGCATTAAAACTAGCAGTACTGTCTGCCCATTAACACTATCAACCTGTTCTATAAATGTATATAAGTCAGGAATATTGGCAACAGCAGCATTCTCATTATGTACAATAGCAGTAGTTCCAATACCAACATTTTTCTTAGAAACAGGTAAAAGCTCTGCTCCATTCAAGTTCGAGCTAGAGTTACATTCAACACTAGTAGCAGAAATAATATTTGTAACATCATTAGCAATAGTGTTCATAGCATTGCTGGCCAGTCTCCCTCATCCATACCGTCTATTGTCAGTCCAAGGCCAGGCAAAGACATGGCCATTCTTAAAATCGACCGTGTCCCTCTGTATCTTACTTCCTTTCTGTTCGAGTAACCTTTTCTCGAACAGAAAAACATTGTCCAACAATCGTTCAAGAGCTTGTCTACAACAGGCATAGGATATTTAGAAAAAATGAGCTGTTGTTGCTCTTTAATCCGGTCGTGTAAGGCAACCTCTTCAAGTGTATAAAATTCATTCAAGAGAGACATATAGCGTAAACTAGTGCAATGTTAATTTGCTGCCATCTATATAATAACTCTGGATAAATAGTACCTGTAGTTGGCATCTTAAGGATCCTTAGACCCCTCAGTATGATTTTCCTGTTCAGACTGACTTCAAAATGCTGTCACTGAACCTGCACTCTTTTCAGTTTTAAAAAGTCTGTTTCCAAACGTTCAAGTAATTCAGACAAGCCATTCAGCTCACCATCCGTTAACACTTCCTCCGTACCATTGCACGCCACTTCATATGCCGTGAGTGGATTCTCATGGCCAGAAATACAGTCTTGGAACCTATTCAGGTTCCGTACCGGGTTCAAGATGTTATCTGGATTATAAGGCAGCTCAGTCGATAGCAGCCTCTGTTCAGCCATGTCACCTGGGTAACTAGCGAAGTAGACAAAAAATAAAAATACAAGGGCAGCTACCCAGGAACAAGCACTCCCATGATACAAATAATAAACAGTAAATGTGCAAACAAAGCTCAAGAGAATGCCAAAGCTGAAAGGAATTCGCAAACAAAGCACAGGAGCACACCAAAGCTGAAAGGAATTCGCAAACAAAGCACAGGAGCACGCCAAAGCTGAAAGGAATTCGCAAACAAAGCACAGGAGCACGCCAATAGGATGAATCTTCATAGACTTTTATGTTATCCTGGAGACATTACCAACCCTATGATCCAACCTACACACTGCTGTACCACACCATGTAATAATTTTTGCAACTATATAGATACTAATGCTTGTTTCACACACCCCCTTAGTTTACAGTGTTTTGATTTTAAAGCCAGAGCAACTTGTGACTCTAAACATGTTGTTTATCTAGCTAGCTGTGTATCATGCCCAGTATTTTATGTTGGCAAAACTGACAGGAGATTGAAAGAAAGAATAAGGGAACACCTTTATAATATTCGTATTAGATCTAATAAAAATGCCCTGTCAAAACATGTTATTGAGACATCAGACCAACATACATTTAAGTTTTTGATCATGCAAGTCAACACACCTAGTCAGAGGGGTGGGGATGTGAGAAACTATACGGAGCAGTGTGAAGTTAAATGGATTATAAGGTTAACGGCTGATAGGAAACCGGTACTTAATGATAAAGTCCCTATGAGACCCATGTTGAAGGGGAGAAAATTAAAAGTTTAAGTAACTCCCAAGTATGTTTTTATATTTATTGCTTTTAAAAAATGAGTTTACTATTATATATTCTTTATATATTAATTATGTTTATAACTTTTTTAAATATATACATATATATTTTTTATTGTATATTATATTGACTTTTACATTAGTTTGTTAGTAGTTTTATATATACTATAATAACTATGATGAATTAGTTAATTAACAACCTACACAGGAAATGATGTCATTTATGAATGCATGCATATATATGTGGAACTTTTAAATGAATTTGTATTGGTCTGAAGAAGCCCATGAGGGTGAAAGCTCTTGCCAGCTTTTTATTTTATACTAATTAAATGTTTGGAGTTTATATTGACTTTATCTCTGTGGATTTATTTGAAGACATTCTGTTTATGTGGAGGATTCCTTTCAGCTTTGGCGTGCCCCTGTGCTTTGTTTGCACATTTACTGTTTATTATTTGCATCACGGGAGTGCTTGTGGCTGGGTAGCTGCCCGTTGTCTTTTTATTTTATGATTTTGCCATGCCATTTTGTTAGAATCTAGAGATGCTACCACATTTCACAACATTTTCCACATTACTATTTTATAATTAGACTTGTTAAACTGCATAGTTATTAATTGCACTTTATGCATGTATTAAATTTGTTCTCTGAAGTTGTAAGAAGTTACTTTGAAAAGGTTCTCCAGGTGTTACTGAGCCACAAGCCTTTCTTTTCTGTGAAAACAGGATACATTGAGTTTACATTTTTCTTATAAAATTATGCGGCACCAGAACATATTTATATAGCATATCTGGTTCAACCCTAGGTGGACTCTTGTACAAAGTTTTGAAAATAACCCCTGTAAATTCCCCTCATCTGATCATCCTTGAATTCTGCTACTCTGCAACACCACATACAAAACAAAGCATGAATATGCAAGTTTAATTACTTGGCGATGTGAATACAGCATAACGTGACAGGAAAACATGTTGCATACAATGTCAAACATATATATAACATGGCTCATCTTCCGGAAGACATACATAGAATATTCTGAGGGCATGAACTTCTGTTCACATTTGATATAATTCGTTAAGTAATGGTCACCTGTTTAAGCACAGCTGAGAGATTATTTTGACTGATTATTAGAGTGACTGTCGGTTCAACTGTCCTTAGAAGCTGCACTCATTATCTAGAGAGATGACGTCATTTTCTCAAATCGCAGACATCATTTTCTTTATTTTTTTTTACTTTTTCCGGCACTACCGCATTGAAGAAAATGCCTTTTCATCTTACCTGTTTTGGTTGTGGGCTCTATCAGATGTACAAGTTACCACACTGCCTTCCCCTCTATGACACTTTCGCCAAACAGTGTACACCACCAAGCTTCCACCAAGTACTTGTTCAGACAAGCTAAGCTTTATTTTTTCAATTTTTATTTCATTATTTATTTATTTTTTGTTGACCAGATCATTTCCATTTGGTCAATGGCTTTTTTATCATAGAAGGCTCAAGGAGGTATTTATATAGACTGGTATAACTTTGACCAGGACACTGTAGTTGCTCTCCTTTTCTTTCGTCGGTCAGTTATGTGTTATATGAAATGACTGAAGAGATAATCTGTCATTCAACACAGTAGAGGAAACAATATAACATTTGTTCTGAAGTTATAAGAAAGTCAATGAATTCTGGGACAATACAGATCAAATATGAACTGGAAGTTATTTAAAGAATTTAAGTTTGAGTATGATTTTATATGGTGAATACAATTTGCAGGTTAAATGCAAGCTGAAAAACCTGGTAAGAGCTTTATTTTCATGTCAGCGGTATAAGTAGTAATGAAGATGTGAAGAGGAATTATATAATATTAAATGGCCATTAAATACACAAAATGGATAAAATTGTGATTTTGGTAAGAAGCGTGGAGGGGAGTTCATACCAGCATAACATTTATACTTCATGCACACAAAAAATCAACACTGAAAAACATCTGTTTTGAATGTTCAAAAAAGTAAACATGTTGATATGTAAATATTAATAATGTATGCTTGTCTTTTTTTTCAGTTAGCAGTTCTTTGTTATTATGAGAAAGGTATTCAGATATGGAGAGGAGGTCAATTGTAGCATATAGATATTGGATGAGGGCACGCTTTTTCTTCAACTGTGAAGTACTGATGTGGAAGAGATAATGATGTAGCGGAACAAAAATGTGAGCTTGTCATTTCCCATTTCTCTGCTATTATGCAGAGAATAAGTGACAAGTGTTGTCAGCTTGTTGGTGACTACTGTGACAGCTTCTCTGACAGTTTATGTGGAAAATGGGCTAACTGAGAGTGATCTGCATCTGCTGCTATGCATGACAGAGCTTTGGAGAGAACAGTGGAAGCTAGAATCCAGACCGATGCCCATATCTGATGGAGTATCCAAAAGGATGTTGAACAGTGGAAGCTAGAATCCAGACCGATGTCCATATCTGATGGAGTATCCAGAAGGATGTTGAACAGTGGAAGCTAGAATCCAGACCAATGTCTATATCTGATGGAGTATCCAGAAGGATTCCATATCTGATGGAGTATCCAGAAGGATGTCCATATCTGATGGAGTACTTTTCAAGACTAAGATTGCAACTGCATACAAAACAGGATGAAAGTTAAATTGAAATGATGCGATCCAAAGGGACTAATTCATTCCTATTGTTTATGCTTTGTTGACTGGGTTACCCCCTCTAGGCTAATGGCAACCTTTCAGGGGAAACTCAAGGTCATGTTTATACTGATTAGGAGGAATATGACCATGGCCCTGAGGAACTTACCCTAGTCTTTTAAATAGGTGCTCTGGGATCTTTTACATCCACCTGAGCTACAACCTTCTTAGGCAGATGAGACCTCGGTTTAATATCTCATCCAAAGGACAGCTCAGTCAGACATGCAAGACTTCACCATGCTGCACTGCAGTGTCAGTACTGGAAAATCAATCCAAATACCTGGGGTGAGAATAGAACCCACAGCCTTCTATAACAAAGGCGAGTCTGCTACATATTACGGTACTGAAACATTCAGATTGCAAATACTGGTGCATGGATACCTGTCAGTGCAGCAAAGGTAACTACTGCATTAATGATTATGTGTATTACTTACTCTCATACCTGCATAGTAACATATGTTGAGTTAAGTGTCAGTACCTGCACTGTGGCAAATGTTGCAATAAGTGCTGCTCTGTATTTCTCTCATCACTCATTATATATTTTGATCATAATTTAACAAAAAGCATCATAATCTTTTTATAAAACACAGCCTAAATAAATTTACAGTACCCTTTGGTGATGGCACTGTAGAGATAGTATGAGCTGCACTGACAAATTTTAATGGACATACCTCTGTATGCATTAGATAGGTCCATTAAAGCCAATTAATACATTTCTATGTTATCTCTTTGTTGATGTTACTGAGGGTAAAGTTCACTGGTTACAGTCAGTGACGAGTATAGGCTAAAGGGATTTTTAACAACAAAATCCCACCCGCCCCTACTATTCCTTAATTTATACCTCCCTGGCCACTCCCAAACCCCTCTTCAACCAATCCCCTATAACCTGTGCTAGAATCCCAACCTATCCCTTCTGACAATACTAGTCCCTCCACCCCCTACTACTCACATACTAGTACCAAAATCTTAATCCAACTACTATGGCTATCTACACACCTCTATTACTAACCATTTTGTCATCCCTGCTAATCTACCCACTCCTACTCACAACCTATGAGAACACAGAATACCTAGGCTTTTACTATCCCAGATTCAGGACCTCATCCCCCTTACCCACTGACAACATCCCTCAACCCCTCCCCTCCCAGACGCCCACCTCATTCAATTATGTTCCTATCAGGCCTAGATACAACTACTCCAAACCTAGGTACTATCATAGTACTCTACTTAGGATCTGGAAACTTATAATGAGGCTAAAAAACAACCTCACCATGGACGGTGACATCCACCCCAACCCAGGTCCAAATACTACTGCTAACTTTTTTCTCTCCACCAACTCCCCAACCAATATAGACCCCACACATAGACCCCCAGACTCCTTGCTGGCCTGCCACCTGAATATAAGGAGCGTAAACAACAAAATTCAGCACCTACATGCCCTCCTGGCAGTTTATTCACCTGATATACTCTGCCTCACTGAAACATGGCTAAAACCTACCACTAAGGATAATGAAGTCCTGCCACCTGGGTATAACATGCATAGATTTGATCGCACCCCAAAAAAAGGGCGGAGGGGTAGCAATACTCTATAAATCCACCTTATCTGTCACCATAGCCAACCCCCAACCCCCTCTATTCAACAATGCTGAGATCATTACCACAAAACTACACATTAACAACCATAAAAGCATAAACATTATCTGTGCCTACATACCCCCAGGGAAGAACACAGACACCCTCGAGGAGTTCCTAACCTGGCTCAACAACAACCAGCCACAGGAAACCATAATCCTCGGGGACTTCAACATTGACTGGAAAACCTGCTCTTCTCAATCCCCAGCAATTCATGTAAACCTCCAAGGATTTACCCAAACCATAACCACACCCACTAGGCAAAACAAATCACACGACAAAGCTAGTACCCTAGACTGGATACTCATCAATAACTCTCCACATCAGTATATGTCAGGCACTACACCAGATGATCTAAGTGATCACTGCCTCACATATATACTTAAACTAAAGGTTAATTACCATCATCAACCCACATATAAAACTATAAGAAGTAATAAAAACTTTAACCCCCAAAAATTTAAAAATGAACTAAAGTCTTGCAACTGGTCTGCCCTAAAAAAACTTCCACTAGATGAAGCAGTCAGTTACTTCAACTCCAGATTTCTGGCTATTCTCGACCTTCATGCTCCTAACCGCACTAGTAGAATCAAGGTCAATACCACAGCTTGGCTCACTAAAGAAACTAGGGCAAAACTTGCATTAAGAAATAAAGCATGGGACACCTACCGAACTAATAAAGCCCTACCTGACCAACTGTTATTTAGGCAACTAAGAAATGATGCAAAAAAATCAGTAACCTCAGACAAAAAAGAATACTACCACCGCCTACAACAGGTTCACAAAACTAAACCTCAGAAATTCTGGATGGGAATAAAAAGACTCCTCCACCCAGGACAAACCACCACCCCAAAACCATCTGTCGCTAATCAAAGCTCCCCCAAAGATATTGCCAACTCCTTTAACACCTTCTTCACCGAAACCATCCAAACTTTAGCTAACCAACTCTCACCCACTGGTTCCAATCCTAGCACAACCATTTCCAAAACTACAACTTCCTTTAGCCTCCAACCAGTCCCTACTCAACTCATCAAAACCCTACTTAGGAAACTAAGACCAACCACCCTGGCTGCTGACCTCCTCCCAGCTGACTACTTACAAAAAGCTGCAGAAGCAATTGCATACCCCATCTCCATCCTTATTAACTGATCCATATCAGAAGCCATAATCCCTGACATATGGAAAATCTCACATGTCATACCACTTCACAAAGGGGGCAGTTCCACTGAACTGTCTAACTACAGGCCCATAGCCATCTTGTCTCCACTAGCTAAGAACATGGAGAAGTGTATACATATTCAACTCATGAAATATCTCACACAAAACAAACTTTTATCCAAATCACAACATGGCTTTAGGCCCAATCACAGTACCACTACAGCCCTTCTCTCTTTCTCAGACACTATAAATCAAAATCGTAACAACAACGTACTGTCCTCTGCTCTCTTCCTAGACCTGTCCAAGGCCTTTGACATGGTGGACCACAAAATGCTAATGAACAGCCTGGAGGCCAACAACTTAAACAAACTGGCCCTCCAATGGTTTGAGTCCTACCTACAATGCAGTAAACAGGCTGTACTGTGGGAGGGTAAACTCTCCTCACACCTCTCCATCAGACTAGGAGTACCCCAAGGCTCAATACTAGGTCCCCTTTTGTTCTCCATCTTTATAAATGAACTTAGCACAGCCATACCAGAGGCTACCTGCATTCAATATACAGATGAATCGACCTTCATCTGCACTGCCTCCACCCCAGCCGAACTTACCAAAATAACACAAAGCACCTTCAACAAGGTAGAAAACTGGCTGCTAAACCAACGCCTAATACTAAATCCCAATAAAACTAAACTACTTCTCTTTACCCCAACACACAGGACCACCTCACCTCTGTTCAATATAACAGCTAATAATGGTACCATCATCACCCCAGTTACCCAAACTAAACTATTGGGTGTCATGATCGACTGCAACCTCAGATTTGATGCACACATTAATCAAACGATAAAAACTACCAATAAAAAACTTGGTAGTCTGTTCAGGATCAAAGCATACCTCACCCCGCAAGCTAGAATAATAATTGCCTGCTCCCATCTCCTATCTACCCTTCTCTATGCCTCTCCTCTATTCTCCCACCTGAATAAAACCAATCTTAAAAAACTGTCTTCATGCTACAACCAAATCACCAGATTTGCTACTGACTCACCCTACCGTACCCACCATTGCCAGAACCTGAAACTCCTGGGCTGGTTGGAACCACCCCACCTCCTACAGCTCAACCAACTCAAAGTCGCCCATAAAATCCTCCACCAACCGGACACTACCCCAGCCCTAAGAAACATAATCTGCCCCTACAATAACAATCGCCCACTATGCTCATCCACCAAACTCCTAGTACTTACAACCAAATCCAACCATGCTGCAGGCGACTCCCTCTTCACCAACTCTGTCAGTAAAAACTGGAACTCACTACCTACTGACATTACCAAAGAATCTTCTCCAACCATATTTAAACATAAACTTATAAGTCACCTCAAGTCACACTGGATATGCCCCTGTACCAACCCAGACTAAGACTTCACACTTCTCTCCAACACTCTCTGCTCAGCTACTCCCCCTCATTTAATTAATGAGATCCTTTATGACTGCAACTCCAACTATTGTTATCCTCGACCTCTATTGTCAATAGAAAAGTATGCCACTGGCCTCACGGAAGAATGCATATACTATGTCTACAATCAACTTGTATTGTAACCACAATTTAGTGGATTGTCTGTTTCGTTATATCTATGTACTATGTCTACAATCTTCTTCTATGTAACCTCTATTAGTTGAACATTTATTTGTAATGTCTATTTCTTATCTTAATTTGTATCTTTGGAGCTTTTCTCCCCGGGACTCCGCTGAAAATGGACATGTATCCAGCCGGACCATCCCGGTTAACAAATGTAAAATAAAATAAAATAAATAAATAAATAAATAAATAAAAGAGGATATAAAGATTACCTGATGGGGCCAGAATGCTTTTTGGAAATGAACACACACCATTCCATTGTGGAAAATGTAATGAAAAAGCAATGCATTTAAAATGCTGGTGTGTGGGTACTGGTCATAACAGTCAATATGTACTGCAAGTTTAGTGATTTAAGTACTGGTGCACAGGTTCATCTTGGTTCATTGAGGGTAAATACTGGTGAATGGTGTCAACTTAGTGAGTATAAGTACTGATGTATGGGTACTTGTCAAGTCAGTGAGTATGTATACTAGTGTAGAGGCACTTATAAGCAAAGTGAGCAAATAGCTATTCTTACTCCTGATGCTGTCCCTTGGTCTGGGACCCTCCCCCAACTTTAAGTTGTGCAACAACAACACAAAATCACCACCATCTGTAGTAAAGTGCAACTGCAGTTTATGCCACAGATGGAGTGATACAGCCTTCATTTCTGGCTGCAAATGAAATATCAGCAACTGAATGCCATAATGCAGTGAAGACACTGAACACTACAATGCTTGAGTTCTGACTGGAAATCTAATATTGACATTCAGTCGATAATGCACTGATCTAGATATGGTGATCGTGCCTCCTCACACTTTGTGTTAGGGGGCTACCCCCATTGCCCTACCCTACCTGCATGTCTGGCTTGCGAGTATGTCATCTTACTGAATGTAAGTACTTGTGTACACTTATAAGTCAAATAAGAGAGTGTAAGTATTAGTAGCAGCTGTTAGCTCAGTGAGTATAACTTATGGTAACTGTCTCGCTGCCGGCCCGTTGAGTATAAATGCTGGTGCATGGGTACCAGGCAGCACAATGAGTGAATGTATTGGTACACTGGTACTTCTCAAGTTAGTGAGTGTAAGTGCTATCTAAGGATACCTGTCAGCTCAGTGAATATAAGTAGAGCTGTATAGGTGCCTGTCAGCTTACTGAGTTTAAGTAATGGCGCATGGGTATATGTCAGATGAGTGAGCAGCATACCCCTCAGCTGTCCAGACTTTTGCCTCATATTTTTGGTCTGTTCCTCATAAAATTTGTGGCTTTCTGGAAAATTATTAAAGAATGAAATAACTAAAAATGAGAGCCATTTGAGTTTCAGACTTCATATCCTTCAGAAAAATGCAAGCTAATACAAGACCTTTTATTCTAGCAACTTTCTAAGCTTATATGAGCAATATTTAAAATTTCTCACTATTTTCTGGGCTTTTGTCCTCACAGTATTTTGCATTTGTCTAAAATTCTTACACTAAGAGACTGAGAGGTATAGACTGAGCAGTCATACATGGGAATTTGTTGACACTGTGAGTGTATATAGTGGTGCTTGTGTACCTGTTAGTTCAGTCTAATTATTGATGGATAAGTACCCACCAGCTCATTCAGCATAACTATTGGCATATAGGTAATTGTCATCTTACTGATTGCAAGTACTGGTCTGTGGGTACTTGTCAGCTCAATGGGTTCAAGTACTCATGTATGGATACCTGCCAACTTAGTGATATGTGGGTACTTGTCAGATTAGTGAGTGCATATAATGCTATATGGGTACCTGTCAATTTAGTGATATACTGCAACATAGTTACCTGTCAATTCTATGAGTGTATGTACTAGTGCTTGTCAGTCCAGTGTAAGTATTGATGCATGAGTATCTGTCAGCTCAATGAACATTAATACTGGTGTATGTGTACCTGTTAGTTCACTGAGCATTAGTACTGGTATATGTGTACCTGTCAGCTCAGTCAGCATTAGCATTGGTGCGCATATGCCCATCAACTCAGTCAGCATTCGTACTCGTGTATTTGTACCTGTAAGTTCAGTGAGCATTAGTGCTGCTGTATGTGTACCCGTCACTCATTGAGCGTTAGCACTGGAGTGCATACTTTTCAGCTCAGTGAGTATTAGTACTGGAGTATGTGTACCCATTAGCTCAGTGAGCATTATTACTGGAGTATGTGTACCAATGAGCTCAGTGAACAAAAGTACTGGCATATGGGTAATTGTCATTTTAGTATTTTGAGAAATGGCATATGGGTACCTGGCAGATGAATAAGAATATGTACCAGTGCATGGATACCGGTCAACTTAACATGTGTACACCATGGACTATGGGAATGTGTCAGCTCAGTCAAAGTACATATTGGTGGAAGGGTACCAAGTTCAGTATAAGTATTGATACTTTAGTGACTGTCAGTTCCTGGAGTTTAAGCACTGGTGTATGAGAACTCAGTTCATCAGTGAGAAAATGTAATAGTACTTGGATACCAACATCCAGCAAAAGTATAGCTACTCGGGTAATAACCTACTGGGTTAACTGTGCCTGCCATGCATGAATGCACTTTCTTCATCAGTTAGGTAGTGAATGTTAGTATAAAATGCTATTCAGCTTGTTGCAAAATGTACCCATTTGTGCTTCACCCTGGTTGTTTAACTTTGCCAGTTATATATAAATCCATTCTCACTATTAGTTGTGGAACCTTATATAAATAATTTGCTATACATTTTACAGTTACTTTTTATGAACTTACCTTATATAATTTTATAAAATATATTAAAAGTGTAAAGATTTATTACAATTAAAAAAGCATAAAGCAAAAAAGTAAAAGCATATAAATGATAAACAAGGGATACAGATTTATAAAAAGGCATACTTTGAAATACATAACTGTAAAGACCTGGGTTATTATCATTTGGCATAGACTCAGAATGTGCAGTATAATCCAGATTTGAGAAATCTTTCATACTGTGGTGTGCGCATTCAAATTTCACTAGCCAGGATGAAGCATAAAGGAAACCAGTTAAACCTGACATTACTGCTTGTTGATTTTTTTTCTTAATAAACCAAGCCAGAATAGTTGTACTGCATGGTTACAAACCACAGCTGGATATGCTAAAAGGTGTGCATCAGGATTTTTGGAAAACTGCTTATATTCATATAAAAATAATTGGCTTTGACAAGTAGCGAGTTAACTGAAGTCATTCCAGGGGATCAGATATGTATCTACCTGGTATGAAATGTTTAACAGGCCATGCTGCTTTGCAATGGAGGAGCTTAAAGCCTTTAATGGCACCAGATTGCATTTTTAGGCAACGTTCGGCTCATGGATATACCCACTTAGCCAACTGTAATTCAGACAACATGAACTTGGCACTGCTCAACACTAGAAGCTTAAACAGTAAAATGTCTAAGTTTCAGGTTTTCCCTACCTTGAAGAAATGCTAGTTTGTGTAGTTCCAGAAACTCTGTTCAGTGCAAAGTCAGTGCTCCCTCCTTGATGGCATTCATTGCTTACTATTGGTTCAGGTCCACAGGGAGCTGTTTAGGGTTTATCCATATAGCAAGGTTTGCTACTATCTTATCTCACAACTCTCACCACTGCCATGCTCTCAGCACACTTCAACGGCTAGAATTCACCTAACAACTCCTACTGTCACAATTTCACATCACACATTCCATTCTATACAAACCTACAACCTGCCCCTCTCTTTCCTCCCTTGTTTCCTACTACACCCCATCTTCTCCATACTTCCGACCAACAACTCCTTGATATCTATAAACCTAACAAAACATTGGAAAACTACTTTACAAATACACTGTGGCCCAAGCCTGGAACAAACTCCCCTCGTTCATTAGAACCCTACTGCCACTCAAGCACTTCAAAAAGGAACTACAACTCCTACTTAACACAAGGTCATGTCCCTGTCATGACCCTACCTAATCCTCCACACCCCTTTTCATTCGCCTATACTCTTCACACAAATTTTAGACTCCTCTTTTTCTCTGCTCTAAACACACTGTTTACTTCTTTAACTCCACAAGCTTTGATACTGCAGCCCCATATAAATATGCATATATTAAGCTCTAATTTAATTATCTTCTCTTTATTATTATCAAGCTCTACTTTAATATTTTCTCTTAAGATATGTCATTTTCTAATACTGCTTTTTCTTCCTTTTTTCCTATCTAATTAAAAAAAAAACTTAATTAATCACAACCTGCAAATGTATTAATTGCTATACATTTTTGGTATCTTCTTCTGTATTCATACATATTTCCTTGCTGTATTCATAAATACTTTTGTGAAATTATTACTACTTATTGGTCTGTAAAAGTCTAGAAAACTTTGAAGCTTTTCTCCCTGGGTCTCCACTGAAAATGGGCTTCTGGCTCAGTTGGACCAACTCGGTTAACAAATGCCAAATAAATAAAAATAAATAAATATTTGTTAAGGAGTCTATTGCTTCAGTGATTTCTCTTCTGTTCTCCTTTTCTCCTCTGTCTCCTGCACCTCCTGTCCCTCAGTCCTCTCCTGCACCTCCCGCAGTCCATCCTTCAGCTAAACAATGACTGATTTCTTAAGCGTGCCTCCATGCTCCTTCACTAGTACTAATGCTTTACCTTCACATGACTGTATTTTTGTTCTTTTGCTGTTACTATATTGTATAATACAAATTTCTGACATATGATTTATTCCAGGTATTTCTATTCGCATGCTTCAAATACTATCTGATGTACTTATCTTTACTATTTGATTTTAATTTATAATGACAAAACTTTCATTTGCCACAAGTCCTGTTTTATTTTTTTACTGTATAGCTACATTTTATATAACCTGGAGCTTTTCTCCTCGGGTCTCTGCTGAAAACCATACCCTGCTTAGCCAGTTAACAAATGTCAAATAAATAAATAAATAGCAGGTCATGCACAAAACATTACTGGAACTTGTATAGGTCAGGGTGACTCTTAATAAAACTGCCTGTCATACCAGTGACAAAAATATATATACCCCTTTCTATATTGCCCTCTGAGCATGTTGATTATCAGTCAGATCAAAAAGCTCTCCATCAAAGCAAATACACTTATTATATTTGACTTTAGCTGCACAACTATAAAGCGGCATACATATACAACTACTAACGAATACATGTTCAAAGATTCCTGTTTTACTAATGCCAATTCCCTTAATTGGGTTGTTTCCCTCTCCACTCTTCTTTCTTTCTCTCTCTCTCTTTTTGATATTGCTCAGGTTTGTTTTTTAAACACCTTAATTAAATTATATCTTAAGACATATGCATACATGCATTATTATAGAAAATAAAATAAACTACATTAGCTTTCTTCATACTCATGAATTATATATTACACATTTCTTTGTTTTTGGTAATTGTTATTCACTCTAACATTACATATATAGCTCAGTTCCTACCTTTCCTTAAATCTCGCTCCTTCTGTACATTATTCTGCTTGTATTGTTCTCACAAATTCCATTTATTCCACTGTAATCTAACATCTTTAATCTCCTTTACTATATTCAGTACTTCAGTTACAGTTGGTAAGATTCTGATTTTCAGTTTTATAGTGATTACTTTTTTTGGCAACCAATAGCATTACACTTAGTAAGAACTTAGTACATATAGACAATTCAAATCCTGTGTCCCAGCTGAAAAGAATCACTTCCTCAGTTACAGATATTTACTCCAACATTTCTGACAGAGTACCCTGTTAGGGTTTTTTTTTTAATCTGCCAACTTGTTAAACTCCCAAAAAACATGTTCCCAGTCACCTCACCCTTTTCCATCATACCTCCAGCATTTGCTATCTACTTGAGAAAAACAGTCAAAGAAGGATAAAATGATTACAAAGAGAAACTGGAACAGCAATTTACTAAGGATCAATGAGACGATGTCTGTACACTTCCCAAGTATGTGACAAAGTCCATAAGGTTTAGGATTTTTGCTCAGAACTGTTTGCACAGGAATTTCTATACTTCAAGAAATTATAATCTTTTTGGCCTTGTCTTTACCAACTTGCCCACTTCTACTACCTCCTTACTAAAATCTGACCATATGTAACCTGCTCCATTAAAACACATTATGAACCCCCCCCCCCAAAATACCCACACATTCCAGAGCAAACCTACTATTTACAGACCTTCTTAAAAACTAAAAATGGTGCAGCTTCTCCATCTAGTGCAATATCTGATGCTAATGCATACTTCTCTGAATTCTATTCCATTATGGATAGATAATACATACTTCTCTGAATTCTATTCCCTTATGGACAGATAATACATACTTCTCTGAATTATATTCCGTTATGGACAGATAATGCATGCTTCTCTGAATTCTATTCCGTTATGGACAGATCATGCATACTTCTCTGAATTCTATTCCCTTATGGACAGATAATGCATAATTCTCTGAATTATATTCCCTTATGGACAGATAATGCATACTTCTCTGAATTATATTCCCTTATGGATATTTAATGCATACTTTTCTGAATTCTGTTCCCTTACGGACAGATAATGCATACTTCTCTGAATTATATTCCCTTATGGATATTTAATGCATACTTCTCTGAATTCTATTCCCTTATGGACAGATAATGCATAATTCTCTGAATTATATTCCCTTATGGACAGATAATGCATACTTCTCTGAATTATATTCCCTTATGGATATTTAATGCATACTTTTCTGAATTCTGTTCCCTTACGGACAGATAATGCATACTTCTCTGAATTATATTCCCTTATGGATATTTAATGCATACTTCTCTGAATTCCTTTCCCTTATGGATGCATCAAGGAGTCTGTTTATAGGTATCTGCTATGACAAATGTGCTAAATTCAGAAATAATCCTGAATGAAAGAATTCTAATGTAAATATGCTTTATGACAAAATGAAGGAACTTCAGGCTATGTGTAACATTTCCTCACTCCCCCAATGTAAAAGGGAAACTGGAACCAATAAGTAAAACCCTGAAATCAACCATCAGGGAGAGCAAGGCCAGGTATAAACTCAGGGTCACTGCCAGCTCTAAAGATAATCACAAGGCCTTCTTCACAAACTTAGAAATTATACCCTTTGCTGTACTGAACTTATTTCTAATGGAGTCTGCCAATCTGATCCCAAAGTTATTTCTAATATCAGCACAGACGAATTCAGTGCTAATTTCATGTTCACAACTCAGACAGATATTCTCCTCTCTAATAAATGTCCCATCCCTCCCCAAATCATCATGGAATAGGCTACATTCACACTATCCAGAAAGTACAGCTGTGTACACTTACCATAAATGTAGATGTTCGAGTGTATTCACTGTTGCAGTCATCACCCTTGGGTTATCTGCCTGCAGGTAGCCCTAAATTGGCCCAAATACCAGAGATTAAGTATTTCTGCATTGGTTGCTGTCACTTCAGGATTGACATCAGGTCGTCAGGGGTATAAAAACAGGCAGACAATGCCATTATATCAGTTTTTCTTTCCCAAAATGTCAGGAGCCCCCCAAATAGGGAGCTAAGTTATGGTGGGGAAAACACCACCAGTAAAAAGTAAATACCAATACCCCTGAAAGGGGTGAGTAATAGCCATAGAGAAGAACAACCAAAAGCACTGTTAAGAGGAGAAACCAAGCACCGGACAGCTCTGGGTAAATCCAAAAGTTTATTGAAACGGACACAGAGAGTAAAACGCTTGACGAAACACCGCATTTTTCGTCTATAACACAGACTTCATCAGACAACAAGAAACAAGTAGTGAACATGTATATATACTATCAAAACATTCAAATCATCCAATCAAGTAACATCTCATAAATATATAACATACATATGGGATGTAAAATGACTGACTCTGTAATTAATACCTTTTCCTACTGCCATAACTCAACCATAAATTTTGATAAAAAAACTCATAACCTAAGCTTCCAGAAAAATATGTTAGTGGTGATCGTGTATATAAAAAGTGATAATCATGAATAAAAAAATGTATATATATGTGTGTATAAACTGTTGTAAATGTACATAAGCAATGTGTTAGAACTCGGAAAGAAGTAAGCTCTCAGGCAGGTGTCGACTGCCTGTTTTTATACCCCTGGCGACCTGATGTCAGTCCTGGAGTGACAGCATCCGACGCAGAAATACTAAGTCTCTGGTATTCGGGCCGACTTAGGGCTACCTGCAGGCAGATAACCCAAGTGTGATGACTACAACAGTGAAACAAGAACATCCAAAAATACTAGCTCTATTGGATGAGATAATATACATGACTGTCTGCTAGTAAACATCAAGCACCACTTAGCCAAACCCCTCTTAAACCTCTTCAGTCTAAGTCCCTCAGTAAGTTATATTATGAAACAGGAACAGCCATATGGTTACCACAGACAGCCCCATTTTAGACTATGGAAACTATAGACTTATTAGGATCACAAGTATCAACTATAACAAAATGGAAGGCATAAACATCACACTGATAATGAATGACATAAGTGACCTACAAACATGGGACTCAAACCAATTTGGATTTGTGAAAGGTAGGTTGTACCTACCTACTTAGTAGATTTCTTTGAAAGTGTCTCTGAAGCCCTTGTTAAGTGTCAGTCAGTCCACATATTGTAGGATCATAGGCAGTTACTGGGCTAATGGTCCCAGGGCCCTTACAAGCCTAGCCAAGTATAACCCCTTTTCCCATGAGTATCTAGGTATAAAGAGGAACTAAGTCAACAGGCCATCAGGAGGAACACTAGTGAAACTCCCGGGGTGAATTTGCAATTTCCCATCCATTCATCCAAATTATGGTTAAATAGGGTCAGCGAGGGGCTCTGCTTCACCTGAATTGGAAATTTGTTCCAGAGGAGAGGTAACCTCTGTGAGACATATCTGTCTCTCTAGCAAGTCCTGTTGATGTCACATACTAGGTTGAGTTCCTTAGAGCGAGTGCATTTTATACCATTTGATTTACAAATGTGCAGTATTTCTATTGGATCAGGATCTAAAATTGCTTTATATGTAAGGCAGAGGTCACCTCTGAGTAGTCTGTAAGACACAGAGTATAGTGACAGTGATTTCAGTCTGTCAATGTGTGACATACACTGCAGATCCTGAATTTTCTTTGTAAAAAACCTTTAAGGTCTTTCCAGTTGCCGCAGGTCCCTGGTAAGGTACATACCACATTGTACTCAATTACTGACCATATGAGTGAGGAGTGCAGGGGGGTTGTAACCTCTTTTGTTATGGATGCAATGCCCTTACGTATGAGGTGGGCAATGCAGAAAGCCTTTCTTACCACTGTGAAGACATGGTGGTCAAAGGAAAAGTTGCTGTCAACCTGTGTACCCAAGTTTCTCTCCACTGATTGCATGCTTAGGGTGTTGTTATTAATGTAGTAATCTGCAGGGACATCACCCTTGCCGAAGGGGATGATGATGCATTTTTTTGCATTGAGTTTTAGCCCACAACTTTGGCACTAGTCATTTGTCTGTGTAAGTCCCTCTTGTAAGATACTGACGTAATTTGGGGACTCAATGACTGCACCCAGTTTGCAATCATCAGCAAATTTTGTTAGCCATAGGCCTTTTCTTTTAGTCGGTACATCTGAGAAGTAGATTAAAAACAACAGGGGCAACAGCACAGATCCTTGTGGAGCACCACTGGTTATGGGACTGCTAGTGGAGGTAGAGTCACCCATTCTAACTGTGTGCATTCAATCAGTGAGCCACTTTACAATCCACTTGACAACATATGGGTTGACCTCCAGCTGGGTGAGTTTATCAATGATGTCTGAGTGAGGAGTAGTGTCAAAGGCCTTGGCCAGGTCCAGGTAGGACATATGCATGGATTTGATTTGCCCATGGCTTTGATGACTGTCTCAAATAATTCCACCAAGTTCAAGAGGCAGGATCTCCCTTTAACAAAGCTAAACTGGGTCAGGTTGAGCATTTGGAGGTCTCTCAAATCTTTGTTGATAAGATCCATGATTATTCTTTCCACGGCCTTGCAGATTAGACTAGTCAGGCTTATGCGTCTATAGTTCCCATGGTCTGTGAAGGCACCTCCTTTATGTAATGGGATGGCAGTTGCTGTTTTCCATTCAGCAGGTACAAAACCAGTACTTAGACTGTGGTTAAAAAGAGTACCCAGCGGTGCAGCTAGTTCCTGTTCTAATCCCTTTAGAACCTAGCCTGGGATATTTTCAGGTCCACAGAGTCTGTGCTTTTGTCTTTAAAGAGAGTGTTTACAACCTGCTCCTTGGAGATACTAGGTGGAGGGCAGGTTGTAGGGTTGCTTTGGGGGATATGTGGTGGGGACAGGGGGAGAGGTTTTCACTGAACCTGTCAGCTAACAGGTTGACTATTTCTGCAGGTTCAGTATATATGGTGCCATTAACAACCAGTGCTGTGCAGATCTGGGTTTTTCCAAGGTTTCTGATGTAGCTAAAGAAGAATTTATGGTTATCCTTAGCAAATTATGCTAATTTTGATTCATAGTTAGCTTGAGAATGCCTTATGAGGTGTCTTATTTGCTTGTTTAAGCAGAGGACGGAATGCTTCCAATTCAGAGATAGTTACTTCATGCTCTTGGACAGCAATTTCTTTCTCTTATTATATAAGCTGTTAATGGCGGATGTCCACCAGGCAGGCTTATACTTTCTTGAGGATCTTGTTTTTATCCCATCAGGTATGGCTGCATTCCCAATATAGGTGTCCATGCTATCAGTGAGGGCAGGGGTTATGTATCTATTAATGCCGTCACGTATTATGTTGTAATTGGCTTTGGAGTAGTTTTTTTAGTCTAGTTGCTGTTAATGAGGGGTCAGATGCTATCTTTACTTCTAATGAGACTGATTGGTGCAACAATCACCCATGTTAGTGAGCACCAGATCCAGAATGCATGGGCCCCTTGTGGGGGTGTCAACCAACTGCTATAGGGCATTGAAGTTGATGAAGTCCAAGAACTTTCGTGCAAGTGTAGTACACATAATTTACCCAATCCATGAATGGGTAGTTAAAGTCACCTAAAACCAGGGTGTTTGGTTATATTTTGAGCAATTCAAGTAGATACAAGTATGCAGTGTGGGTATCCTGATTCAAGAAGTGGGTCCTATAAGTGTCAATAACTTGGAGAGGGGTCTTACCTACAGCCAGTTGGACCTGGATTAGTTCAAGGGAATCATTTTGTTTAACCGATCTAGAGGTGTATTTATCTTTGATGAATATTGATACTCTACCTCTTTTAGTTCTAGCACTTTCATTATGTGGTCTGAATGTCTGGCATTATAACCTGGCATGGGTGGGGTGCTTTCCGTGGCCTTAAACCAAGTCTCTGTGACTGCATAAATGTCAGCATCTTTTAAGGTGAGGGATGCTTCCACTGAGTGCAGTTTTAGGTTTAGACTGCTAGCGTTTAGCAGCATAACCTTGAGGTGGCTTTTTGAAGATATTTTATGTCAGGAATTTTGTTGTTGTGACATTGCCTAAAAAAGGGGCACTATGGGGGAGGCAAGATCCTTAGCCAGTAACCAAAATCCCAGAGGTGACAGATAAAGACCATCTCTAGCAAAGCAGTATGGTCTATCTTCCATGTCACCCCAGGGTGGCAGGTCCCGAGTCCCCTTAGAATGACAACAGAAACTAAGCAAGTTGTCAGAATCAATCATTTTTATTTATATTGTGGTATCAGATTAGGTGAAGGTAGTATGCTGCTCAAAGTTAGGAACTTACCTGTCTTGAGACACATATTCAGAAAGCTCAGCCATGTCTCCCTTCATATAGTCCAGAAAAGTACATCTCAAGTCATTCACACCAAAAAGAACTAGGATGGAGTCATAACGGTACTTGTTGTGGAGAGACTTGAGTGTGTGTGTGATCTGGCAGATCCTAGCTCCCAACAGACAGTTGACCGTAACCTTCTCCTTGTCAGGCCTCATGAGTGGGACATCTGTGTGTCTCACTATAGAGTCGCTTTTGACTAAACAATTTGGTTTAGATGTCCTTTGCCTTAGGGGCTTTTTAAGTGAGACACTTGTGCTTGTGGTTTTATGTGCATTGAGTGCTGTAGATACTGTATTTGGTGTAGCAGGTTTGTGTTTCCAAGGTGTCTGGTGTTTAAGTAAATTTCTGGTGAGTACCTCCACATATGATGGTTTATGTGTTGGGAGCATGGTTTGTGTAGGAGGTGCAGTATGTGAGCTGACAATTTGTTGTGTCACTGTTCTGTGAATGAGAGAGAGCAAGGATTCCAAATTCTTAGTGTATATGCATCTCTCAAAAAATGAGCTTGAGTTGTTTAGGAGCAGTGGGTTGTCAGTGTAATGAGGCAATTGCTAAACTGCCTCAGGATACCCATGTCAACCATGCTGGCATGAGAAACAGAGGAGAACTGATCATCCATAATACTAGGTGTACATTTGCTTACTTTAAGGAGAAAGGATGTGGTGTAATTGGGGGCTTAATGCTGAGTCTATATTATTGGGACTCTCAAAAGGTATGAGACTATTAAGGATTAGGAGATTTCAGTTAAAGTAGCAAACGCTGTAGAAAGTCCAGCTGAGGTGCTCTCCGAGCAGCTAAATGCAATTTAAGGGACTCCTCAGTTGGAGCATAGGCAGCTTCTAAGGGAAAATAAATCTACTTTAGCGTTTGTGTCTATAACTGCCAATGGTTACCTCTACTGTGTAGTGCTGAGTGAAAGTATGCTACATGCAAACAGATGCCTCGGATTGCTCAGATGAAGATAGTACTGTGCAACTGGGTTAAAACAGGCACAAACCCACACAAATGCAGGACTTCTGAGAAAGAAGATTTCTGGACTACACACTCTAAACTACCTTCAATGACTAAAAGTCCTATCCTTATCCACAATCTAATATAGGCTCCTGAGGGATGACCTCTGGTTAGCCTTTTGAGTAATATCAGTCCTTTACCTTTTCAGCCATCACCGCCTTCATAGAACCAATAGTCTGTCCTATATTCATGCCAAAAACCTCAGTCTCTGCTGCATTATCAACAATACCTTGCAGCTGGCACAACTGGTTAAGGCTGTGAGCTTTAGTTCCTGGGGTACAGGGTACAGGGTTGGATTCCCTCAGCTCTCGTTTGCCTACTTTGTGACTATTTTCATGCAAGTCACTTAACCATATAGTGCCTAGCAGCACCACCACCTCTCAGTCACTTAACCATACAGTGCTTAGCAGCACCACCACCTCTGAGTCACTTAACCATACAGTGCTTAGCAGCACCACCACCTTTCAGTCACTTAACCATACAGTGTTAGCAGCACCACCACCTCTCACTTAACCATACAGTGCTTAGCAGCACCATCACCTCTCAGTCACTTAACCATACAGTGCTTAGCAGCACTACCACCTCTCAGTCACTTAACCATACAGTGCTTAGCAGCACCACCACCTCTCAGTCAGTTAACTATATAGTGCTTAGCGGCATCACCACCTCTCAGTCACTTAACCATGCAGTGCTTAGCAGCACCACCACCTCTCAGTCACTTAACCATACAGTGCTTAGCAGCACCACCACCTCTCAGTCACTTAGCCATACAGTGCTTAGCAGCACCACCACCTCTCAGTCACTTAACCATACAGTGCTTAGCAGCACCACCACCTCTCAGTCAGTTAACCATACAGTGCTTAGCAGCACCACCACCACCTCTCAGTCACTTAACCATACAGTGCTTAGCAGCACCATCACCTCTCAGTCACTTAACCATACAGTGCTTAGCAGCACCACCACCTCTCAGTCACTTAACCATACAGTTCTTAGCAGCACCAACACCTCTCAGTCACTTAACCACCTCTCAACCTACAGAGATTGAAAATAGGTACAAAGACTCCCAAAACATAGGTACAGCCAGCCAAAACGTCTGGACATCCAGTTAGCGTAAAAGTTGAATACAAATTATCACTTAACTATTCCCACTTCCAGTAGCTCTACTCAGAAACATGTTTAAAAACAGCATAACAAAATGATGGGAAAATATAAGCACATCATTAAGAGGCAGTATAACATCCGTAGACTGACTTCATGAACTGTACTGCTAAATTTTACCACAAGAAGTCATTTTATTTTTGCTTCAGAAAAAAGGGAACTATAAGATGAGAGACCATTTTCTTTAAACTACACCAAAGAGGGGGATTTAGAAAATTGTGACAAATCAAGCCTGAAAATAGGGGCATAATTCCAAAAAATAGGAGCTTCTCTTAATTAGGAATGTTCCTCCATAACAGGAAGAGTTGAGAGGTATGGGGGTTTTGGGACTGGGAAATTTGGGCCAGCTTCCTCAATGGTCCCTTGGACTGCAAGGCTAATAAATACCTATGAATGTGCTAGCATAACAAATTCATAAACCATAATTCATGCGTGGAATATGTGGAAGTAATATTACTCTCAATATCAAGGGGTGTTATAATGAGGCTTCTTCCAGGATCTCTGACCACAAACTTAGTATCAACTTATAAACTTGCTCCTATAGACTGTAATAGTTATAGGCATATCATTAACTTAGTATTACATTATAACAAAACAATAGTAAAAAATCCAAAGCTAATAAAATTAACGGAATGATATCATGTGATTTTGGCTGCATGTCATGTGATATATTTGGACCTATATATAAAGAGCTGGTTCTATGCATTGTTTTGTATTGAGAAAGGATTGTATCCGAAAGCTTTACTTGTATAAAGTGTTTATCCAGTGGTTTCCTGCCTTGTTCTTTGCATTTTGGTTCCTGGCGTTTATTTTCTTCAATAATTTGTAATTAATCACATAGCATATGTCTATTGGAGAGTAGAACATATTAGCGAAGACAAAATTTGTTTTTTGTAATGTAAGGGCACCCTGTCTGTTTGAGCTTAGACTACATCATGTCAACTTGATGGATAACTAATGGATTAGAGGTGGGCACCAACATTCAAAATTAGTTTAAAGGTAGACAAGCAACGCTAAAGGAAAGAACATGCAAGAAATTATTTTTATGGTTGATTTGTGGATGATATTCTTTTTATCTGGGAAGGGGATGATATTCGACTGAAATTGTTCATAGAATTTCTTAACAGCATGACCACCTTCCTATACTTTGAAGCACAGTACTCTAAGACAGCCATTGAGTTTCTCGATGTAAAGTTATTTTACATCCAGATGCAGGACTAGAGACCTGTATTCACAGGAAGAGGATTTGGAGGAATCACTACCTGCACAAAGACAGTATGCATCCGAGGTATGTCTTCCACAATATATTTGAAAATCAAGTCACTAGAATCTCTAGGCTATGCACAGCTGACCGTGAATTTGAAAAAGAGTTTCTGCAAAGAAGAGGTTATTCCAATAGGGATGTGAATCTGAACAATTGTGACGTACAGAACATCAGAAAGACGAAGGGTCGACCCTATTTTTCCAGTCAATTTGCTTATGATGAGACAGTCACTAAGCATAATAACCATTTTCCACCATCTTAACCTATTCTACAGATGTTCGACAAGTATGTGACATAATCAGGAAATACTGGCCACTGTTAATGGAAGATAAGAACCTATGGAAAATAGTTGGAGATGCACCCAGATTTACCTTTAAAAATGAAAAGAATATCAAGTGACTTTTGTGTCATAAAGATGGAACCACTAGGAGACCTCAACACGCTGAAGGCAGAAAAGGGACCGTCAAATGTAGAATATGCAAGGCTTGTCAGTACAGCAATGTTTCTAATTTGTTTTGCCATCCAGTTTCTGGCCAGACATTTTCCCTAAAGGTGCAAGCCAATTGCAACAGCAAGCATTTAATATATGTGGCTGACTGCCAGGATTGCAATGCCTTCTATATAGGAAAGACAGATCGCCAATTTAAAGAAAGAATTCTTCATCATATACGTGATATTGCCCATTCTGAAAAGACCAATGCTTTAGCACATGTTAAAATGCATGCTGCACACTCCTTTAAGTTTATGGTGCTAGAGTTGATTCCTGAAATCTTAAGGGGAGGAGATGTGCAGAATCACACTGAAGTTGCTGAAATTGACTGGATCATCAATCTACAAGCTGATCGTGAACCTGGACTCAATGGTGTGGTACCATTAAAAGCTATTCTAAAGACCAAACGCTTCAAAACTTGTCACTGATTTTCTCAGCTAGCTTTGAGTCAAGGAAAAGTATGTGCCCTCCTCTTTTTTTCCCTACTCCTTGCATAGAAACATTTTATTGACATGAACTGGAGGGGTTGACTCATACAGGCACTGTGATTGTTTTAGGCTGTTCAGCTATGGTTCATGTACTATGAGCAACAGCCTTGTAAGTGACAAGATTTACCTCATAGAAACAGAGTGCTAATCTACTACATTATGATTTATTTTTTAACTAAGGTGTCGCAGTATTTTTTGAATCCATCTGAAAAAAAGAAGACTGGTATCTGCTCTATCAGAGCAGTGTTTATTTTGAAAAGAAAAGCACACCTAATGGAGTGATGTTTTAATTTGCACTTGAAGTTTTTCCACTGACTGGATCTCAAGGATGGTGTAACTTTACCATCATGTCCTGATAGGATGTTTTACCTCTGGCTTGCACTGGAGGGGTCATTTTGTGTGAAACTTCTTGACTGGTTAAGCCTTCCTTAAGTGGAACATCTTTTTTTCAGTTGTAATAGGATCTGAGGAAGGGCAATCCTGAAAGCGCTTATCCATCCTGAATGGAGCACATTTTTGTGTCTCTACATTTTTCCACAAGGATTCTGCTATAAATATTTCCTTTTTATCGAGGGTTCATTTCAATAAAGGATTTTAAGTGTGTCTTCAGATGTCCATGGTGGTTCGTTCGTGTTCGTGATTTATTCAAGGCATATCCTGAGATAATGGTGTTTAAAGCAATGTGATAGTGAAATGATCATGCAAACGTAATTAATAACAAATTGAATTGCTTTGTACCCCTGCTCCACCATACTAATGTGTGCTAATCCAGCCCTTGCCCTGAACCCACCCCTTCACATTACCTTATAAAAACAACTTTGCCTAACAGTACCACTGCAAAAGACACACACCGGCAATACAATAGCACGTACACACATGGCCAGACTGCAACATACTTGCACTCAGTGTAAATGCCTTACTTCGGTGTAAGGCCTAAACAGGTTGTTACACTGAGATCAACTGTTTTAGAATCACCCCCCCCTAACAAACACACACCACTGAAAACTATTCCTTTAGCTAGCCATTACTGTAACCCTAACCTGCAAAACACTCACACAAACTCCCCTCGAATACTGAAAATTACAGTATGTCCCAAAGTGTTGGCATTAACACACACAACCACATACTGTAACCCAAAGCACACCCCCTACACAAACTCCATTTAGGAAGCCAAGCACTTGACAAATACTGCTTCTGATAAAAACAAGAAAAGATAGGTTGTATTTCATTGACTTGTAGTAGTTCTAGTAATATTACATTTAGGGAAGCATAAATCATGTTTTAATTTTACATTATTCAGAATTTTAAATATAATAAAGTCATCAGGGTGTATTGGGTGCTTCTTATGTGTTTAATTCCCCACTCCATGTAAAATCAGTAAATTCCACACAGCTCTCTTCCTGAATACCACATCATTTTAGCATCTGACTACGAGGTTCTGACTAAGTCAGGTTAGTTCCAGAAATGAGTGTGGAAACAGAGATCATATAATCAAAAATAACACTAAGTAAGAGCTTTAACACAGTGGTAGAGAAAGTACTGAGGTGAGAAAGTGTTTGTTTACTGTTGTTTTTGGTTAAACAAAATCTACCTTTTGTTTGTCCTCTGATATCACATTCATCCTTGGAAATGTTGCTGTTGTGTGCTTGAAACTGAGTTTACTTCCTTCTTTTGAAAAGAGCTAGGTTAAACCAAACAAGTTTTGCATAACTATTAATAGCAACAGCTGACTTTGTCACTTAATTCTACAAACAGGCACCACCCAATGTTGAGAATTAATAAGTATTTTATTATCAGAGAAGAGGTATAAAATTGGCAGAAAATACTTGTTGATTTTGTCACTAATTTGTTGTGATCCTCAGATTTGGCTAGCTAACATTGGGTACCAAATGTGTTCATGAGAATCATTTCAGTTTTCAAACAGAAAGAACATCACTAATAAAATGTTTGTATAAACTATTTGTAGATATTATTGCCCAAACGTTCATTGCATGTTTATATTGTAAATTTTAACACACAGGAAAGTGGTTAGCAGCACAGTATAGCAGAATAATTATGTATCCTCCAAATCAGAAAGTTATATTGATGGACTAGAATAAGCATTACACAGCATGGGAAGTACCATGTGGTACTATACTGCCTGCCTCCTGTACATTTGGTGCACCAGAGTTTATATTCCTTTTTATAGGGAATTTAAGTATCAAAGGTCCTTAGTGGAGTATGGTTATTATCAGACATACCACAAATATCCAATTTTATTAGACCACAATGAAATCTGGCACAGTAGCAGCCATGATGAATATTTTGGCTTACTGACCAAGTGTGGTAGCTGCCACTATACTTAATGCTGGTGTGAATGAACTTCTAGGATCCAACATAAACAAGGCTTTAAACACCAAGATTTATTTTCTTAGTTTTGATCATTTGACCAGCTAGATATACCATACTGAAACTGGATGTTTTTAGATGAGGTGTAGGCGAATACCAGTACAAAGAGGCAGCTCCCAATCAGAAGCAGGATACCTGAGGATTGAAGTCCCAAAACTTTTTATGACTGCATAAAATTAACAGTGATTTCCCAAACTCCCTGTTACACCTTTACAATATTTTTACTTGGGGGGGGGGGTCCTGTACCTTCTATAGTAAAGCATCACCTCATAATACCTTAAAAAGTTGATTGCAAAGAATATTAAAAAAAATAATAATAATGGAGCTAAAACAAAACACAGCTGCAGGCAAAATGTCATCTAACATACTACATATTCCACTGAACAACAATGCAGTAACCAAAGCAATAGTAGATACAGGTAATGCAAAGTGTACATTTCAATGTGCCACGGTATTATAAGAATTTAATTATGGGAAAATATCAATGGTAGCTGGTAACTTCAAACAAGATGAGGCTTTAGGAAGCAACTGAACTGGAAGGGGGCGGGGAGGGTAACTAGAATGGAGTGTGATCATATTACAGTAAAGTCAACTTTGAACATGGTTACAATTTTACATAAATAAATAAATGGGCATACCCTACTGTGTGTGCTAAGCAGTCCTCCAAATGTATTCTTCATCATCAAAATACATTTCAGAGCTTCTTTGCTAAATAATTATTTTCAGACATACAAGAAGGTTATAGCTACTTTATTCAGTCTACACCTCAGATGTCTGTGAGCAACTACAAAAAAATAATGGTCACAGTAACATATTTAAACTTGTTTCACTCAAATACCAACTAGACAAATCCATGACTGTGATCAACTGACAGCAAGGGTCAATCAAGTGCATCCACATACTGCTTCAGTACCCACCAATTATAAAAATGTTAATGACTGCTTATACCTCAGATGCCTGATTGAGAATAAATACATGAGTAAATAAATAATAGCTACAATAATGTATTTCAGGTAATTACTGACACATACATGTACTGCAAAGTTTTTCAATGCAATGCCCATACATACACATAACACACTGTCACATGCAAACATGCCAACATAAATAAACACACGTATACAATATAGTAAATGCATAAAATAAAAATAAATAAATAAATGATGTCTTGAAAGCTGGCTGGCAGTGGCACTGCTGAAAAGAAGAAAACCAATATGGTCTACTATAAGTGCTCATATACTAGTAGCTTGCAACCCACTTACTTCCTGCAGTTTGCTCAAAAATGCAAATGCTTTAACTCCCACTAACTTAATCTTACTTGACTACTTAACTACATAGCCCTTTCAACATCTGACCCCCTTAGCTGTATAGCCCTACCATAGCCCTAACTCTAACCATGAAAATCCTTCCTAGTTCCTTACCTGAGCCTGTCCTCCCTAATCCTAAAACACTACCCCTTCTGTAAACTTAAAATTCATGACTGCTCCTTAAACCTAAAATAGTACTCCATATCAATAACGCTAAAGTTCTCAAAATGTCTGAAAACATAAACCTAAATCCCCCTTCCTAAATCTAAATTTCCCAGTTTCCTCCTAACCATAAACACTGTTCCCACTCCCTAAACCTAAAACTCTTCTCCTACTCCCTAACCCTAAAATCCCCATCCCACTCCATAACTTAAATTCCCTTCCCTTCCCATCCCATCCTGATTGCAGGCATAATCTACCTTCCCATCCCCAACCACCCCCTAGAGCTGCTACACCTCCCTCACTTAAACTCAAATAATCTAGTTCAGGCAAGAGCAGCAGCCTGTATGAGCTACAAAGCATTTGAGTCCCTGGCTTCAGTCTTTGAGGTCTTGGTACTCAACTGCTAGCAGTAGAACAAAATCAATAACATCTTCTACACAAAAGATCATTTCACACAGCAAGCTAAAATAGTGTTTAATAAAAGAAAAAAATATTTTCTTTCCATCTACTTTAGGCAGCAGTCACCTGAGGCAGCCTGAGACAATGAGAAATGTCTGTTTGCTGCTTTGTATAGCAGACCAGTAAGTCTCAATCGAAGTGCCATCTCACCCCAAGAGACAACAGGCAGAGCTGTAATAAGGTGCAGTCTCTTTATTCTCTGTCAGAGAGTATGTAGAAAGGCTGCTGAGTAAACCAAGTGAGCCAACTTTTTTTTTAAATGCTGAAAATCAGATCTCTGCACAATTACACATTCATGGAGTGTTGAGACCTATGAATGAGAAAGTGTGAATTGTTCAGATTAAGACACTCTGAAATGTACCGTGGCAGGCCACAAGCTTCAGTGTGATGTCCACATGGCAAATGTGAGGTGTAATCACACCCACTGAAAAAGCACAATCTTCATATGAATGATTGGCCCTTACCAAAATGCATAGGTATGCTTTTTTGTTAATGTTTTCATGCATGCCTGCAAAAAAGCTTTTTACTGATATTCAGTGTTTCCATGTGCACATTTATAATTTATCCACCTGTATTGTATGCAGATGATAGCATTGCTAACAGACTTAATTTGTGGTGCAATGCCATCTGTGATACCTTCTGTGCAAAGTTTGCCCAATGCTCACATGGAGGTTTTACAGGAGTCTGAGCTTTCTACCTAGAGCTGAAAAAAGATGGATTTACTAACTTATGACTTGCCCCTAGGGGTGGCTGGGTGGGTTAAGTGTGCATCAGGTGATGGACTGTTGACCAGTTCAAAACTGTCATAACAACAGTTGAGAGCTTGACCATCTTGATCCTGAATAAGATGAAGCCAGAAGAGAAAATTAATCCATGTATTGTATTGCCTTTGAATTTGTAATGAAAAGTTGCCTAGGTTGGTTATGTTCAAGATTATGCCTAAAATGCATTGTGTCTGTATAAATCATTCACAATTATTAATATTCAAAAGTGAGGACAGGAAGACTGCAATTGTACTGACTCATGAATGAAAACATGAAATTGTGCACAATCTACAGATCAATAAACTACTTCAGTTTTACAAAAATAATAAATAAGTATACTGATGAAAGAAATAAAGTTCTAAACATCAGCAGTCTCTTTTTATATTGCATTTTTGTTACATATTATTACTAGTCATTTATGAATTTATGAATATGTAAATTATTTATAAATGTATTAGTCAAATAACTAAGCATGGATATTGTATATTTCACTGTTAATAATGTCTGCAACAAGGTGAAATTTCATTTGCTATTAAAAATATACAAGTGCATTCACATCATATAAATACAATAGTGGTTAAGAAAAAGAGAAAAGGAATTTGGAGGAATACTGTAAGTGGTATAAGTAGAACCTCAGAATCACTTTTGGTTGTATCTACTATAACTATTAGTAGCACTGACATATCAATACACTGTTTAATAATTTTAGTATCTTAACAGTGTCTATATCAAACCATATTTTAAAAGTTAAAATACTTCTAACAAAACACCACGAGTCCTTCCACGTATGAATATAAAATAATAACAAAAAACTGGGAACGGACTCTCAGGCAGACCACATACAAAAAGTACGTAGATGTAAAAAGTAAAATTTGCTGTCTTGAAATACACAGTACCTTCAAATATAGATAGTCCACAGGTAAAAATCCGTCACGTAGTTCAGTTCAAGGTACCGACAGATCGCACTGTCAGTGTGTAAGAAATATATCCAAATGTATCATTCCTAGCTATTCAGCTCAAAAATTCACTTTCATGAACACCGTTCTCTCACGTTGTAAAAAAGTTAGTTACCAATTTCCAATTGAAACGAATATTGCCGCCAAACAATGCTTGTAATGTTCAAACTCAATCACCAAGCGTAAGGCGGGTAAAATAATTAATATACTTTTATTTGAAACAAACGGCAAGCGCTTTCAACTCATGTCTTCATCAGGCCAAACAGTTCTACCTAAGAAACAATATCCTTATATAACTACACCTGTAATGATGTCATTTCCTAGTTAAAATTCTTAAAAACACAGTCATTAAATATAATTATATTCATGTAAATGAACACAATCAAAGTACCCATATGCAAAAATTCTATCCATTATTTGCATAACGCAAATACGTTTGCCAGTGTGTCTGTTGTGTCAAACATTTTTTCACAGTACTTCGTATTCATGTCATATACACAATTAATGGACATTGTGGTGCTATAACAATATTCCAAATGAGTGTATGACCATATAGTGTTGCTCAATACTATTAGGTGTCTGCTAACGGTATGTGCCATAAACTCATTAAATAATCAAATATATTAATATAAACATATTAATTTATATATTAAATTCATTATTCAATAAAAACAATAATAATAATAATAGGAGGTTTTTTCAACTTTATAGTTAAAAACTTTACATGTGTTCTTTTATATCAAACTGAACATCATATGTAGAATTAATTCCAAATAAAATCCAAATAAAATAAACCTATTACCAAGGCTCTTATATAAACTATGCATAGCATGTCAACTGTAATAATGATTGTAATAAAATTGTATAATCAATTTACGAATAATAAAACATCAGCTGCATTATATAAATATATGACATTACTAAATGTTTCATATTACAGAATATATGTAAGTAAATGAGCATTACTATCAACTAACAAGTCGTTGATATATGTCTATGCACGCAAATAATACTATTAGTGAAATGGTCGTTAATATGTGTCTATGCACGCAGTATAATCATATATGATAAACAAGCATAAAAGAGGGGGGATGTACCTAAATATTTGTGTGCATCACTATACTTGGTCAGGAACTGCGCACATGAATATTAAATTCTAAGTATAAATCACTACATTTACTACATACAACCACATTAAAAGGTTATGTAAATGTATATATTTAAAAAACACAATATAAAAATATATAAAAATATATATAAAATGTATATAAAATATATAAATATATAATATTATATATACAGACTAATAATATGTTTTAAATTTATATACATAGTTGATGGAATTTACTAGCCACTTACGTGTGATTTGTGATATGATATTCTAGACTAATGCATGTATACACTATTAGCACAAAACATAAATACATACAAAAGCATAGAGATCTGACTACCTCTGACAATATATCTATTTGACCAACTATGGACAGCCAGGAATTCTGTACTATAATCGCTGAATTATCCATACCAATCAATTATTGTATAAATATGTATTCCTATCAAAAATTAATTCTAATTGTGTCTATTAAAGCAGAAATATTAGGGTCAGTTAATAATATATCCCAATGTTTATTATATATATACTTCTAATCTCTTTTCTCTTTATATCTTTTATATTGTGTTTTTTAAATATATACATTTACATAACCTTTTAATGTGGTTGTATGTAGTAAATTTAGTGATTTATACTTAGAATTTAATATTCATGTGCGCAATTCCTGACCAAGTATAGTGATGCACACAAATATTTAGGTACATCCCCCCTCTTTTATGCTTGTTTATCATATATGATTATACTGCGTGCGTAGACACATATTAACGACCATTTCGCTAATAGTATTATTTGCGTGCATAGACATATATTAACGACTTGTTAGTTGATAGTAATGTTCATTTACTTACATATATTCTGTAATATGAAACATTTAGTAATGTCATATATTTATATAATGCAGCAGATGTTTTATTATTCGTAAATTGATTATACAATTTTATTACAATCATTATTACAGTTGACATGCTATGCATAGTTTATATAAGAGCCTTGGTAATAGGTTTATTTTATTTGGATTTTATATGGAATTAATTCTACATATCATGTTCAGTTTGATATAAAAGAACACATGTAGAGTTTTTAACTATAAAGTTGAAAAAAACCTCCTATTATTATTATTATTGTTTTTACTGAATAATGAATTTAATATATAAATTAATATGTTTATATTAATATATTTGATTATTTAATGAGTTTATGGCATATACCGTTAGCAGACACCTAATAGTACTGAACAACACTATATGGTCATACACTCATTTGGAATATAGTTGTAGCACCACAATGTCCATTAATTGTGTATAGGACATGAATACGAAGTACTGTGAAAAAATGTTTGACACAACAGACACACTGGCAAACGTATTTGCGTTATGCAAATAATGGATAGAATTTTTGCATATGGGTACTTTGATTGTGTTCATTTATGTGAATATAATTATATTTTATGACTGTGGTTTTAAAAATTTTAACCAGGAAATGACATCATCATAGGAGTAGTTATATAAGGATATTGTTTACTAGGTAAAACTGTTTGGCCTGATGAAGACATGAGTTGAAAGCGCTTGCCGTTTGTTTCAAATAAAAATATATTAATTATTTTACCCGCCTTAAGCTTGGTGATTGAGTTTGAGTAGTACAAGCATTGTTTGGCGGGAATATTTGTTTGAACTGGGAGTTGGTAACTGACACTATTTACAACGTGAGAGAACGGTGTTCATGAAAGTGAATTCTTGAGCTGAACAGCTAGGAATTATACATTTGGACATAGTTCTTATACGCTGATAGTGCATCCTGTCGGTACCTTGAACTGAACAGCGTGACGGATTTTACCTGTGGATTATTTATATTCGAAGGTACTGTGTATTTTAAGACCACAACTTTTACTTTTCACATCTACGTACTATTTTGTATATGGTCTGCCTGAAAGTCCTTTCCCAATTTTTTGTTAATATTTTAAAAGTTCTTTTGTTAAGATTGCCTATCAGAAATGCAACACCTGACCCTCTGAGCCCAGAAAATTCAAATTCAAAAAATAAACTCTTGAGTCACGCAAAAACAACAATTGCAAATCAGTGTCACACCTTTAGATCTATCCTTTGCATAGAAGAGGGCTGTACCTTCCCAGACACTTGTTCTATCATGATGGGACACTGATTACATTATTAGACAGAGTGAGGCTGAAAATTCTGAAACTGCCAAGCAAAATGTCAGATATGTCTACCTCATTTCAAGTATATAAGTCATATTCTGACATCTGAAGGTCTCTAACCAGATGTTGAGAAAGTTGTTGTTGCACTTAATAGATAGAGCCACTCTTATGTGATTCCTATGAATAGTTCAGTATATTTCAAAATGTATTCCTAACTTGATAGCTGTAATATCACCAAGCAGGCAGCTATTAAAGCATGATCTTAATAGGTTTTGTTTCTCATAGAAAGATAAAAGCTCTGAAGTGTTGAAAAAACTGTAAATGAAGCTCCATCCTTGGAATGAATTATGCCCTTCATTAAGTTACTTTCCAGGTTGATGCCAGTCATATAGGTTTGGGTGCAATTCTATTACAACAAGCTGATCAAGTTACATATGGATCTAAACTTCAACTAAAGTACAAACTATACATGTAAAAATGCAAATAGAAATGTTGCAATTGTTTATGGTTGTCACAAATTCCATGACTACATCTGTGGCCAAATTGTTCTTGTGGAATCAGTTCATAGGTGCTGCAAAGTATATTCAAGAAATATTTGCATAGCATTCCAGCTATATTACAAATAATGCTATTAAATCTGAAAAGATGTTTAATACAAACTTGGGAAGCAAATATTTATAACTTGACTTAAACATCTGTTGACATTTTGTAGATCCTATTGACATTTTATTTGGCAAGTCTGGCATCTTAACTTATAAATGTGTCTACTATTTCTGCAATATACACGCAAGTCCATTCCTTTTACATTGTAAGATTTAAGTTCTTCTTCTGTAATGATTCCTAGCTATGCTGTCTTTGATTAAAAATTAACTGCTAGGACTTGTATCACAGAGATCCTAAGGGGGGATCAGACTGAAGAATAGGTAGTTATGATGGTGGGCAAAGCCTATTTCACATAAATTTCTCAGTTATATCTGCTATGTCTCTGGGATCAGTATGGGTACTATCACTGTGAATCTATTCTGAACAATGACGGCATTGTTTCTTAGATTCAAAGACTAACAACCACCACTGGACTTCTATAAACCTAGCCATTCAACCCAACCAAGTTGTGTCCCTATGTATCAGGGTTGATTATTAGGAGAGGCTACATTAGTTAGGAAGCTTCTAGAAGTTCTGTGGGGCTATGTTAGTTGGGGCATTACTGCCTGCCTCTGTCTACAAGAGATATAGGTGCCAGACCCAGGGTGAATTTCTGATTTCCCATCCATTGGTTAGTTACTGTTAAACAGGGTTAGGAACAGACTCTGCTTCACATGGATGAGGAGCCTGTTCCAGAGCATGGAATCCTCTCTGACACATCTGTCTCGCCAACATGTCTTATTTATATCACAAGCAAAATTTCAATCATTGGAACTAGTGGTTTTGATGCTGTTCATTTTGTGAATATGTTAAAGGTCCATCAGAGCTGTATTTGAAGATGCCTTGTATCCCAGGCATAGATTATCTCTCAGAAAACAAAGTATAGATATAGGGCTTTAAGGCAATCTGTATAGGGCAATGTGTTTATACTATAAATTCTCCTGGTAAGAAACCTTTGTGGGCATTCCAACTATTGCATGCATCTGGTTATGTACATGCCAAAGGGGGCATTATACTCAAACATGGGTCTGATAAGGGCCAAATAAAGTGGCACTATGACTTCCTTAGACCTGGATGTCATGCCCTTATTTATAAGCTGGGCAAAATAAAATCATTTTCTTACTACTTTGGCCACATATTGGACAAAGGCCAGATTACTGTCTACATATGTTCCCAGATTTCTGACTACTGGGTCAATTCTTACAGTTGTCTTATTGATGTAGTAATTAGCCTGGATAGCAGTTTTCCCAAAAAGCACTATAATACATTTCTTGCATTGACTTTTAATCAGTGATTTTGGCACCAGTCATTTGTTTGTGTTAGACCCTCTTGTAAGATTTGTGTCATGAGGGGAAGCTTTGATAGCTCCCAATTTGACGTCATTTGTGAACTTGGTCAGTCAAAGTACCTTGACATTAGCCTTTACCTCTGACAAGTAGATGCCAAAGAGGAGTGGTCCCAGAATAGAGCCCTGAGGCACTCCACTGGTGACAGGTCTCTTACTGGAGGTGGTCTCACCTAACCTTATTTCCTGGGTCCTGTCTGTGAGCCAGCCAGCAATCCAGCAAGTTATGTAGATGTTTGTGCCTAGTTTGGTGAGTTTTTCATCTATACCCAAGTTGTGTATTGTACCAAACACCTTAGCCAGGTCCATGTAGGTGGTATGCACCATTTTCCCCTCATTCATTGACTTGGTGACCTTCTCAAAGAAGTCCACCAGGTTTAGTAGGCATGCCCTTCCCTTGACAAAGCCAAACAGGGTTGGGTCCAGTGTCTGAAGGCTGTCTATGTTTTTGTTGATCATTTCCATGATAATTCATTCCATGGTTTTGCATATTATACTAGTCAGACTAATAGGTATGCAGTTTCTGGGGTCAGTAGATGGTCTATGCTTGTTACCTATTGCAAACCTCCCTTATTATTGTACAAAGCCTGTTTTGAGGCAATAGTTTAAAAGTGACTCAACTGGTCCTGATAGGTCATGTTTCAAGCTACACAGCAGACATCCCAGGATATTATCGAGGCCCACTGAGGCTGTGTTAGTGGCCTTAGCGAGCATTGCCAGGACCTGCTCCTTGGTAATAGTGTAGGGGGGGTATGCTAGTAGGTGTTTCATGAGGGTAGGCAGGGAAGGAGGGGGAGTGAAGTTTGAGCAGAGTCTGTCAACCAGCAAATTTGCTATGTTACACTGCTTAGTGAAGGTGGCACAATTGACCACTAGTTCAGTGCACTGATGTGTGCTGCCTTTAAGGTTTCAGACAAAGCCGTAGAAGACCTTTTGGTTGTCTTTAGCCTGTGAGGCTATCTTGGCCTCATAATTTGCCTTGTTGGACTTAATCATCTCTCTTAGTTTCCTGTTTGTTTTAATTAAAGAATTTATTTCATTATGGTAGTTGCTCTTCCTGATTTTAGCAATTACTTTTTTCCTTTTCTTATATACCCCTACTAAGGTTAGGATTCCACCACTATGGTTTGGTTTTAGAGCTTGTTTTGGGCTTAATTGTAGTAGGTACAGCAGCCTCTATACAGCCATTTACATGGCTGTACAGGGTCTCTGTGAACAATTCCACATACATTGCTGTGAACTCAAAGTTGGGAGGGGCACTGAATTTTGACACTCTATTTCGTAATAGGATGTAGTTTGCTTTGGAATAGTTCTTAACTCTTATATAGTTCTGGGGTTATCAAGTTAATTTTTGTTTTAAATGAGACAGCTTTGTGGTCCGGCCTCAAAAGTGAGTATGTGAGACTAGAGAGGGGTGAGTTGCAGCAGTCTCCCAGAGTGGCGAGTACTGAGTCAAGGTCATAGTTTTTTGTCAAGTCAGAATGCAGTGATCTGAGATCCTTCACAACATTCTGGATCCTTTCTACAGAAAGATGACTATCTGTCATCTTGTTCATTTCCAGTCTCATGAAAGTAGTGAAGCATGCCTCACTGTAGAGTCATCGATTATCAATACATTTCCTACAGTAGATGCATCCATTGTAGACATTAAGGGCTTGTGTTATGCACTCTTGTTACTTACTGAACTATGTGTAATGGATGATGACATATGTGTTGATGTAGATATGTGGCCTAGTGGCATAGAATTATTAGTTCTAGTTCTAAGAGACTTAGGTAGTCACCTCAACAGGTGCTGGGCCTCTGTGCTCTGGTGGTGTGCATTTTTGCTTATTTATTTATTTGCATTTGTTAACTGGGATAGAACACTGGCTTGTTTTGACCATTTACAGCTTTAGCTTGGGAGATTAAAACAGAAACTATAATACAGCAGAGAATACTAAACTGGTATTACAGCATATAGCATAAGAAGAAAGTAACAGAGGATCAGTAGACATATAGTCTGAAACAATAAACGTGGGGAAAGGGGTAAGAAATCATCATTGGGGGAGTAATTAAGTAAAAAGGCAAAGAGAGTTATAGATACCATCACCAATAGGGACAGTAAACAGTGCAGGAGAGATTAATTATGACTATGCACTTCATATAAGCTTAAGTTCTGGGTGTTTGTCTAAAGTGGGTGAGTGTATCCAAGCACTGTTATATGTGACTAAGGTATGAAATGAGAGGGTAAATGAGTTATGTAATTGCACCCATTATGTAAACAGGTGCAAGGGGCATATTTTTGAGAGCAAGTATTTAATTTCTTTTCTGAATACTTTAAAGGTGGAGTACTCTTTAAAAAGGTTAGAAGGGATTCCTCATCTTGTTGCCTTAGGTTGGAGAAGCTGAGGTCTGAGCAGTGCAGCTCTAATTTGGGATTTTGGGGGAGATTACATTGGACAGAAGGACTTAATGTTATAGTCTGAGGTAAGTGGAGCCAAATTGTGGCAAAGAAAGAGAAAGTCTGGAGGCTGACAAATGTGAAGAGAATGGAGGCTAGCCAAAGTTTTATGTTATGAGAGATAGTCAGCCAATGTGCATTGGCCACAACTTGGCAGTGGTGCTGTCTCTTGGGAAAGGGTTTAATACGTCTGCAGATGTTTTTGGCAGAAGCTTTAAAGGAAGAGAGCTTTTTTCTTGGAGGCTTATGCTCCCCAGGTGTAACCCATACTTAAGCTAGAAAAACTGTACCCCTTTAGAAATGGCTACCCATCCTTCAAGGGAAAGAACATGGGAAATGTTAATTGCCTGAAATGGCTATCCACCCTTCAAGGGAAAGAACATGGGAAATGTTAATTGCCTGGAATAGTTATGAGGGTATTTTTGCCTTTGCTACTTGTACATGATATTGGAAGTTAAGATGTTAATCTAACCAAACTGCTTGGTACTAGAATTGTTTGGTAGTTTCAAGGGGGGGGGGGGTAGGTTATTGACAGGTATATGCCAGTGGTTGGAGACTTTGGCAAGCTTGGGTTTGGTTCTGAGTAACATACATTTTGTCTTTTTGATGTTTAGGAAGGGTTTTTTTCTATGTTAGCCATTTGGAAACTTCTGACATGTCTTGTATAGATGGGGAAATATATTATCTCTACATCACCATATCATCGGCATAAAGGATGACAGGTAAGTACGGAAGGTCAGTAGGAAGACTGCTGATGAAAAGGAAAAACTGCAGGGATAAAAGGACTGAGAATTGGGGTACACTTGAGTGTAGTGAGGTAGAGTCTGAAAAGGAATTAACGACTTTGACCTTGAAGTGCCTGTAATATAGGAAGCTTTTACCACTGGAGAGAGTGCCCACTAATTCCTGATGTACAAAGTGAGTTAAGTAGGATGGGGATGGTCAGCAAGACCAGAGGCTTTGTATGGTCAATGAAGACAACTCATGTTAAGTTTCCATTGCCTATGGATGTACAATGACTGAAAGGCAGCTATAACAGAGAGAATAAGTAAAAAATAGATTCACTGTATATTAATACATGACAACATTGGTATAGACAATGAGGTTTAAAATGTCAGTTTATAATTTTACATTTATGGTAGGAGAAACATGAGAGAGGTGGTGTGGAAGATATGAGTAGAAAGCAGAGATTAGGTGAGGGAAGGTAAGTAGTGTGCATATTTGTTAGGTGACACAGAGAAAAAGACTAGATATAGAAGGTAATGAGTATGCTGGACCGAGGCACAGGGAACTAATCTAAGGGGGCAGCGAAAGCCAACACATTCTGGCTAGGCTTATAGATGCCCTCGGGCAGATAGCCTAGTACTTACCTATGAACCTATGAGATGGATTTTGTTGGAGGGAACATTTTGTAAGGAGGTAAGTAGGGACAGTAGAAGGAGCAGTAAGAACAAAGGGGTAGAAGATAGTAGGGAATTTACATTGAGAAGTTGCTTTGTTGAGGTATATATAAGTAATATAGACACAGTTTATTGGGAAATACTACTGTTGACAGCTTTGAATATTTAAGCTTGGATATGACTTATTTCGTCCTAGAAGGTAAATAAGATCGAATTTCTGACAATAGTCTATATTTCTGGTAAGACCATAATTGGTTAAAAAGGATAGAAAAACCTCTAAAATGCATCTCAGAGTATGTAAAACCCTATGGGTTCTTAGGGCCTAGTGGCCCCCAGACCCCTGTCTTAATTCAATTATTTCAGTGCAGTCTTGGCCAGTCTCACTGCTCTGCTTAAGATAAGATGTGGAAACACAAATATGTCATTGAGATGGTGTTGGGTCTTCCTTGGTGGATGCCTTTAAGTATCAGACTCTGTTTACTGCAATTGTTTTACAGAACTACCAGGCCACAATGGCTTAGAAATAAAAAATGGTTCTTTACCACTTATAGCAAATAATTATTCAGATCTCTACAAATTTCCCCACTTTTCTCACAAGAGAAAACTTACTAAACAGTTCTAAATTTAAAAACACTAGCAGGCAACTCCATTTTAGCTATAAATGTAGCACTTCCTTATCATTGAGGGAACAGATCACTTATAAATTCAGTCACTTAGGTGGGCAACATTATGCAGCACTGCTCAAACAAGGACAAAAGTGTGCAATGTATGAGGAATTATAGTAAAGCAAAAGCAACCAACAGCTAATAGACACTCTCAAGGCCAGCTGATTTCTGGCAGACAATACCTTAGAATGCTGCAAATATTTCCATTCTTTCACAAGAGAAATACTGTGAAACAGTTCTAAGCTTTAAAAATACTAGTAGACAATAAAAGACTCGATGCTAACTATAAGCAATGCATTGCCTGGTGTTGGATGAACTATATCTGTGATCACTTCCAGTGAATCAGCCCCTCATTGCACAAATTGGCTTAATGTTTTTTTTTTTTCTGAAATAGTTTGTACATGTCTTACTAAATTGTATTTTTGTATCATTTTTAGTTTGCTACTCGTGTGCATGTATGAATGTAAAAGGTTACAATATGTATAAATTTGCGAGGAGTACTAATAACGTTATCTCATATTTCAGGACTGCAGAAACATACAGTTAAACTGACATTAGGCTAACCACGCTGCTATAACTTAGTTGCCATCACTTAGCGATAAAGTACCTTCATACATAATATTTACTGCTACAAATGTCACACTATGCCTAGAGAAATGTGACATTCTATGCTAACTGCTCCCATCCTGAAGATCTGAGGCATGGAACCACAGCTGTGGCCAGTGTGCTTAGACTGCTGCATGAGTGTCTTACGTGTGGGGTATAACTCTTGTAGGAGAGACTTTCTCCAATGAATGAGAAGTGTGTGCATTTGGGAAACAAATTATAATTATTGCAAACTGTGTTCCATTTTAGTGATAATGAGGTGCATGCAGAAAAAAATGCTTGTAGTACACATGTGAAAAGACAATATGGATATTTTAATACGGTGGACCGATCAAGCTTTAGGATTAGGAAATGTTACTTGTATATGGCACAAGTGACTTGGAGTTTCTGTATTTGAAAATATTGCTTACATGGGGTCAAAATATCATAGGGGATTAATGTGATATACAGTAATAGAAGAATGTGACATTTAGAATGGGATCCACTCATATTTTTGACCTAGAGGGGCAGATAAGATTGCTGTTTTCAAGTAGAAGATGTTAGTGAGAAAGTTCTACAGTCCAGTTAGACTGTTTGACAGAATAGTAGGTAGCATTCACTTGGTTGTGACATAGTTTCATAGATTCAAAGATTCATAGGTAAGTACTAGGCTACCTGCCCTTGTGGGTCATTTAAGCCTAACCAGTTTCCCTTTTGGTGCTTGACTTAAGTTATTTGGTTATAGATTCGTCTTACCCATGCTATGGTCAATAATTATATATATTACTCCTAATAAGAATAACTAGGATCATACCATATATAATTTGAGGGAACCCAAGCATGGGTTAAAATATTTCGGAGCTGCCTCTGTCAATTAGTAGAACAAGGGGCAGTCCGGGAGTGAAATTTCTGTTTCCCATTCGGAGATTCAAGTTTCACCTGAATATGGACAGGGATGAGAGCTTTGTTTTGTGTGGATGGGGAGTCAGTTCCAGAGCAGTGGTATCCTCTACAAGATATACATGTAGCTCCAAACTGTTCTCTTGATGTTGAAGAAGTTTAGATCCCTAGATTGAGTATTTCTGATGCCATTTGACTTGCTGATGTGCAGTAAATCCATCTATAATATGTTGGGGGATGCCTTGTATGCCAAATACAGGTCACCTATTTATTTATTTACGTTTGATGACCAGGGAAGTCCACTGGGCCAAGAAGAGCTCATTTTCAGTGGAGGCCTGGGGAAAAACGCTCCACAATAATTGCAAGTTACACTTCACATGTTATAAAAGGACATAGTTCATATAGCTAAATTAAACATTTACAGATAAGCTCCATGATATTTGCAAATGGCTTGTCACAATGTTACAAAACTGAAAAGACATAATTCAATACAGAAATTTCAACATTTACATAAAGTGAATATTTTTGTTATAAACTCAATTGTAGGTTTAACATTTCAAAATATATAGCTACTAGCCATTAGTAGGTTAGGAAAATATTATGCACGGAGAGGATAATAGTATATTTGAGATTGGAGAGTATAGTACAATAGATATTAGAGAGAAAATTAGTTTTTAGTAGGGGAGGAATTGTTTTGGGTGGCATGAAGTAATAGTAGAGGTAGTTGGATGAGTCAGCACAAAGTGGAATGAGGGGGGAGGAGTTTAAGTTGGAGCATGGCAAGGGCATTCCCGTTTTGAAGAAAGATGAGATAGTAGCTGAGATTTGAAATCTGTATGGCTAGGTAGGATGTGTAGGTGTGTGGGGAGAGAGAGTTCCACTGTTTAACTAAGGAGTGGAACAGCAGTAGATGGCCTGGATGTCATGCAGGTTTGTGGACCTGAAGAAGATTTTGTTTTTTGGATCTGAGTGAGTGGTTGGGAATGTAAGGTTTTAAGGAAGTAGCGAGAGCTGGGCAGTTGGCAGGTTTAATGATGAGCATGTGGGCAATAGTGAGTTGTAGGTAACTGATGTAGTTGGGTTGTTAAGCCAGTTGAGGGTAAGGAGGGAGTGTTGGGATGAGTTTTTTGAATTGATTGCAAATTTGGAGATCTTGTGGTAACAAGATTCAAGTTTGAACTGAAGGCCAAGATGGAGATTGGTGAAAAGAAGGGCACCATAAATAAGGGAGGGGAGTAGAAAGGTGGATGCAAGTGTTTGAAGGGTAGACAGGCTTAGGAAGTGGTTGTGCCTGTAGAGGAGCCCTAACTATGGTGGGCTTTCTTGACTGCGGAGTGGATTTGGGTGTCATATTTTAGTTCTTCATCAATAATGACGCCAAGAAGCTTGGTGTTGGGAACAATTTCAAGGAGGGTGTTGTTTTGGCTTTGTATGGTAAATGTGAATTTGTAAATGGAGTTTTTGGTAGGGGATAAATATTCGTTTGGTTTTATTTGCATTTAGTGCCTGATGGTTAGACTGCATCCAGGTTTCTGTTTTGGAGAAGGCTAGTTGGGTTTTTGGTAGGAACTCGGTGGGGGAGAAGGCTGAGCAGAGTATTGTTGAGTCATCTGCATACTGGATGACAGAGGAGTCTGGGGTGGATTGGTGAAAGATATTAATGAATAGGTTGAAGAGAAGAGGGCCAAGAACAGAACCTTGTGGGACACCTGTGGGTGTGGGAAGGAAGGGGGAGTTTGAAGTTTTCCATTGGATAGCTTGTTGGCGGTTGGACAAGTTCCTGGAAAACCAGGCGATGATAGTGGCAGAGAGGTGTAGGGTGGAGAGCTGGAATATAAGTAGGGTGTGTGAGATGGTGTCAAAGGCCTTTGACATATCTAGGAACAGTGTGGATATCAACTTGCTTGAGTCGACTCAAGGTTTATGGTTTCAAGAAAGGAAAGAAGGGCAGTAATGGTGCTGTGGCCAGGGTGGAAGCTGTGTTGGGCAGGGGAGAGGAGATTGTTTAGTGTTAGGTGTGCCATGAGTTGTGCTTGTATTGTTTTCTCTAGTATTTTAGAAAGAGGGGAAAGGATGGCAATATGCCTGAAGTTGGTGGCATCAGTATTTTTGCCACCTTTGTGGAGGGGGATGATGTAAGCATGGCGTCAGATAGAAGGGATGTATGATTCTTGTATGGCTCTATTTATAAGAATAGAGATGGGACAGGCAATGCTGTGTGCAGATTCCTGTTCACAGTCTGTAGGATACTAAGTAGAGTGACAGAGCTTTGAATAGGCCCATGTAGGACATATTGTTTAGGCCTTGCATCCTTTTAGTAAAACACCTCTGTGGGCATTCCAATTGTTACATGTGTCTGAACACATGTGTGGCAAAGGAGGCATTATACTCAATGACTGGGCTAATGATGGCTGACTGAAGGGGGTCATTGACATCCCTAGATCTAGACACAATCCTTTAGTTTATAATCTCTGCAATATAGAAGAACTTTCATTAAACAAGGAACATGTATTAGTAAAAAGTTAGGTCACTGTCCACATAAATTATTAAATCCTGAACAAGTGAGTCAGCTTTAAGGGGCATATTATCAATGTGGTAGTTCCCCAAGATAAATGACTTCCCAAAGGATACAGTAATGTATTTTGTCGTTTAGTTTCATTCCATAATTTTGGCATCAGTTATTTATTTTGGACAAATCTTTCTGCAGGATGGCTAAGTCATTTGGGGGCATGATTATGGAAAATATGGTCATTAGAATACAGTGAGGGCATGTAATTTGTGAAGGGGAAGGAGAACATCCCAAGAAAGCAGAAGAATATTAAGAAGCCTAGAAGGGACAATAGAGTACCATGGGCCATAGTGGAGAAGTTGAAGAGACAGTGTCTTTATATATCCCATGGACCACACTGTCCAGCTGATCACTGATACATTGTTCAAAGCAATTCCATGGATGCCCAGGACTGACATGTTAAAATGCAATAGCTGGTGTTTGATTAGCTCAGACGTCTTTGTGTGGGCATTAAATACTTCACCAGAACATACCCCTTGTTTGTGGGCATATCAGGAAAATTTGCAGTGGAGGAGATCTATGTTGTCTTTAAACATATGATGAGTTGGACTTTTGATAGTTATTAAGACAATTAGAATTTTTTGCTACATAATTTCCCAGCATCTTAGCCAGTCCTCATAGGATAGTTATAGCTCACAGGCTGTGGACCATAGGTAGGAAGCATTAGTATAGGATACAACTGATATTAGAAGGGCTAATGCCATTAATGTAATAATGTTTGCTTCTTGCACTTTTACTCAGTGTGCATGTAAGCATTTCCTGGTTATTACAAATACAGCTTACCAATATATTATCAGAAGGTAGACCTTGCAGTGTAGATAAAGTAGATAAAATCAAGAACTTGTTGCAGGTTTCCTCTTACATGACAACTGTAACATCCTTTCTGAAAACTAAGCATTCTGTTTTTGTATCCTGTTTGTTAGAACTCAGGAAACAGGATATGCAAAACATTATTATTCAAAGTGACAAAAGAAATGTGATAGTTTGAACAGTTTTTACAGTTACATTCAATATACTTTCTTAACTTCTTACAGTTATCCAGTGTCCCTAAATTCTTTATCTCACAGAAAAAAAATAGTCAGGGATAGGCTCGGTCAACACAGATCTGGAATTTTTTTCTGTGTGTGTGTGTGTGTGTGTGTGTGTGTGTGTGTGTGTGTGTGTGTGTGTGTGTGTGTGTGTGTGTGTTAGCCTGGAGGTGCATGACTGCATGAGCAGAACAGACATTTCTAAGATATTTATAACTTTTAAATTGTGGTTTTCATTTTTTTTAATAGGAACATTCTTTTGTGCCAAGTTCTTGTTTTTTTTTTCCTTTTGCTTTATTATGCTTAGGTCATACTAATATAATTGGAAGCTGTACTGGTGTTTTTTTTTTTCCTTTCATTCTTATTAGTCCAATCATCCATGGGATTAGTTCTCTATCAATCAAATTTAAATTAAATAAAATTACTATAAATAAATATCACAATAAATCAAGACATCAAAAAAAAAACAGACCATGGTATTCAGTAACTTGCCTACTGCAACTACAAATTGTCTTCCATGTATACCGCTCTTGGGACAATGTAGCCCAAAGCTCATTATCAATTAACAAAGTAAAAACATGCAGCTTTGCTCACAGCTAATAAATCTAGTCAGGACATGAGTAGGACCTATGGATGGAGACTAGAATTTGCACTTGGGGCTAGGAATCACACTAGAAAAAATGATGAGCACAGAGAAGGCCTATGCCTCAATGTGTACACAGGCTCTAAGATGTGAGAAGGTGGGAAAAGCATATACTATTTTAACAGGGCCAGTGTACTGACTACATCTGTTTTTGACCATTAAAATGGGTGCAAATTGGAGTGCAAGGGAAGTAAGGAAGGGGGGCAATAAACAGAGGATAATACAGAAGGGAAACAGACAGGGGAAGGATGGAGGGTACGACTTTGTTTTTGTAGAACAGGAGCAATTTTTCTTTTTTGAGATAAGAGCATTTATTTCAAGAAGGCAAGGTGAAGAAGCATGTAAGAAGATAAAGATATGATAAGAGTTTGGGGGTCAGTAGAAAGGGCAAATACAAAAACATATAATGTAGACAAAGACTAATAGAGGAGGTGCTGACACACTAAGGAAGGGGGAGGACAGTGGGGGTCAAGGACATAAAAGCAAAGGGAAGATAGCAGTGAGGGAGTGAAATGGACAACAAATAGGAGAGGGCACTGACCCACTGCACTAGGAATACCTGTACATCTAAACGTACCCACACTTACCAGTCTAGGATAATTCACATGTGTGCTGCTGTCAGATAACCAATATAATAAAAATAACATCTTACTGCAGCTTTCATTACAGAAAGAAAGCAAGTAATATGCACCACTGTGCCTAGAAAGCCTTTCCACCCCCCTCTCATGCAGAAGATGCTCTTCCTTTGAGGTTTTCAGAGCTGTAGAATGAAAAATACCACAAAGTAACATGCATACAATCTACACTGTTCTATGCAGAATAACTACATATGCCTCTGCGAACTGTATATATTCTTGCATTTCATCTCAGTTACCCTTACTCTGACCTCTTCTTCCAATCAGCTTAGAAGGCCAGGATTGCACCTCTGCAGGTTACTGTAGTGGTGCCTGTAATGCTCACCAGAGCAAGGCATGCCACTGGCATCAGACATTGCACTGGGAAAACTGCACCACACATCCACGTTATAGGAATTCTCCAGCAAGTTTTCCTGGTGGCTTTTAAACAGCAAATACAGGAAAATCTTTGATTTTTTGCTGCACCTCTGGAACTCCCTGCCACACACAAGTGTCATTAGAAGCCAACGCCACTCAGCAGGTCTCATTCCAGAGAAGTAAGGCTAGTCTTTTGCCTCACACTCTTGTCATGTGACAGACAGCATTTTAGTATGTGACCTGTGATGGGGTTTCCATAATGTAGTGCAGAAAATGTTGACATGTCAGGGTATTATAACAATGTGAAAAAAGCCATTAAATATATGCAATACCTGCATAATGCCTAACTGTGAGAGCAGATTTATTATTTAGTGTCTCTGTTGCTTGCAGAAGTAATATATTTATTTACTGACATTTAATTACCAGGAAAGTCCGACTAGGCAGAAGCCCATTTTCAGTGGATACCCAGTGAGAAAAGCTCCAAATTATTAAAAAACATTTTAAGAACAATAATTTTACAGTCTTCAAAAATAAAACAAAAACATCTGCAATTTAAATAATCATAACAGATTAGACATAATTTAAAAACATTGGTTAAGAATCGACACAAGCTATATGACAATCACTTAATATTTAGAGAAATTTTAGACAGTTTGTAGAGAAATTAATGGTAAGTTAGTCTAATACAAATAGGAACTGCAACAGGAAGTGAGGGAAAACAGGTGTGTGCTATATTTAGAGGGAATGTCTGGGAAGAGAATTAGTAACAAAGTAAGTGAAGAAGGGAGAGTAAGGAGGTATAAGGACTGAAATGTTACTTATTCACATTTAGGGATACAGTTTATCCTGGTTTTGAGCAAGAACAGAGACAGATTTTAGCTAGGAAGTCTTTTGGAGTGGTTTTGAAAGATGGGAGGGAGGGAATAGATCTGATGGATACAGGTAAGGAGTTCCAGGCCTTAGCAACCTTGTACAAGTACAGACAATGCCCAGCAGATTTGCTAGGTTTGTAGACAGACAGGAATTTTATGTCACTGGATCACAATGACCATCTGGGAACACAGTTATGAAGAATGCTTTTTAGTGCTGGATAGGCAGATTGATGCTGGATAATTTTAAAGGTGGTAAGAAGTTGTGTATATGTTAGTTGATTTGACAGTTCTAACCATTTTAAGCTTTTCAGTGCTATACAGTGGTGGGTTCTGAAAGGGGTATGTGCTGCAAATTTGGTAACTTTCTTATAACATTGTTCAAGTTGTAATTTTTGTGAAGTCTGGAGATAACATATGTTGCAAGACATCCCTGCTGGGGTCATTGACTTGTTCACACATAGTCAGTATGTTCTTCAAGTGTTCATGCAGGTACATGATACCAAGAGGGCCTTCTAGCACAACTAAACCCACAGGACTTACGTCATTGTTTGCTGAGCCTGACATCTGTCAATATTAATCAGTGCACCATCCTGGTAAACAAATATAAATAATAAACAAATACATTTTGTTTACCAGGGTACTACACTGACTAAATCTGACCGTTTGCAGGCTCAGCCTGGTTTACATATAAAGTAAGATTAGAGGTATACCTAAATTGTACAGCATAGTGACATAATATTAGATGTAAAAAAGGTATACATAGTATATACAAATATGGAGGGAAATTGTAGTTAAGAGAGTAGAAATTGTAAAGTAGTAAGAATAGAATTCAGATGCTTTCGTGAAGTAAGGCCTCATTAAAGACTATGCTCAGAGGCTACAATATATGTGAGATTATCCCTGCTGTGGCCAAGTGTCTATGGAAGATAACAAATGGGACAAGCAAATATCTTGCAGTCTAATGTGCACAAGCTGTGTTTATCGGACTACGTTTTTTTGTTTGTGAGATGTCTGAACCTTCTACAGTTTCACTTAGCAGCTCTGCCTCCATTAGGTACTGTTTTGTAAAACTGCCTAGGCAATGTCCTGTATGAAATTCAGTGATACCATTTGTAGGCTATAGCTGTACAGAAGTGTAGTTATATCATGTGTGACAATCAAAAGGGGCTTACCTACAGTCAAATGGGTAGAAGTGAATGAGCGATTCAGCATTAAAGTTCTAAGCATAGACTTTGAGAAAAATGTGTACTGTTATTGTGAAAGTAAAGTACAAAAAAAATTTACAAGTTTCAGGTGTCTGCTGTTGTAAGAGGCCATGTACAGGTCATTGTAAAGGTCACAGTGCAAGTAGGAAAAGTTTAATCATAGTCCTACACTTACTCCCATATGTATGTTGCACTAGCAGTGTTATATGTTACAGATATACATAAACAGTGGTACAGTTTATATTAAGGCTTGATCCATGTGGATTGACTTTGTGTCATTAACTGCATTACAGACTGATATGTAATACCAGTAGAGAGTGCATCATGGCACCACATGGACACAGACACCCTATAAGACAGAAAATAGAAAATATGTTTATGGGGCTATATGACAAAACATCCAGCTGAACTACAGCTAGGTTAGTTACCTGTATCATGCCTGCAGGCAGTCTGCCGTTATACAGACTGTGTTCATTTCTTTACCCATTTTCTCTGTCTATATAACCACTTTTATTTATTATTTAATTTATTTTACATTTGTTTACTGGGGCTGTCTGACTGGACCACTGACCCTTTTTCAGAGAAGGCCCAGGGAGAAAAGCTCCATTACAGAAAACATGCATCAAACAATACAAGAAATAGAAAGCAATCAAGAGTATGTAGTAGTTTTTGGTACATATAGGTAGTAAATACTTTGTACGTGAAGAATTATATATATATATATATATATATATATATATATATATATATATATATATATATAGTTCCCTATCAGAAGCCTGAAACACTATAAGCCTGAAAATCAAAATCCTGAAACCAAAAGCCTGAAAATTCAAAATCCCGAAAACCGAAAATCCTGAAACTCAAAATCCTGAAAACACAAAATGGACATACTGACGTCATTGTGGCTTTGCTATTGTTAGCCCTGTGGTGTTAGGTCATGCGTTGGGTTTAGGTAAGTGTGCGGTTGGTTTTATGTTAGGGTTAGGGGCAGTTTAAGTGAGTTAGGGTTAGGGCGCAGGTTAGGCATGTATGCAATAGTGACAAATATTGGGGTTAGGGGCAGTTTAAGTGAGTTAGGGTTAGGGCGCGGGTCAGGTGAGTGTGCGATAGTGACGGACCTTAGGGTTAGGGTTAGGGTCAGGGTCAGTCGGTAGATATTAGTGTCTTTATAGTGACATATTAGCATTATTTGTGTTTTCAGGATTTTGAGTTTCAGGATTTTGGGTTTTCGGGATTTTGAATTTTCAGGCTTTTGGTTTCAGGATTTTGATTTTCAGGCTTATAGTGTTTCAGGCTTCTGATAGGGAACCATATATATATATATATATATATATATATATATATATATATATATACACACACACACACACACACACACACACACACACACACACACACACACACATATATATATATATATAAAACTATATAGATATAGATTTATATGGTATCAAACTTATATATACAGTATGGTTCCTATGTTAGTGTAACTTATACTAAAACAGTGAATAGCTAAGGTAGTATACACTAGCTGCCTATGCATACAACCCTATACAGTCAAAGGCAGGTCATATGCAAGTTCACCCACAGTCAATCATCATAGACGATACTTTACAGAAGTGTTTTGTTGATGGCCCTTGCCTGCAGATGTCCATTGCAGGCTGGAAATGCCATGCATACTGGACACCTTTTTACATAATGCAGTAAACCTATAGTGTGTGTGTGTGTGTGTGTGTGTGTGTTACTGCTTTTATTTCTGTCTCCTCTGGCTGCTAAGGTGAATGATTCTGACAGTTACTGATTTGAGTGAAGTATGCATTGTAATGGTAACAGAAAATACAGTCTCCAGAGGTGATCCTACATTGTAAACTCCTAAAGCATCCACTATCTTCAGTGGCCTAATAATACCTTTGTACAAAGGATATGGCAAATCAAATTCATCTTGTGCAACTTAATCCCTAAGGTAAGGGCAGATTCAATTTTGAAGTAAATGTGGAAAACAGCTTAAAACATGAGGCCCAAATAGACTGAGAGATTGAATTAAATATAATGTCAAGGGGCTTCTACAATAAACTGAGAAAACCATGAAAAGATCCAAATAGATGGAAACTCCTTCCTGATGGCCTGCAGGTTATAAGCTACACAGTACGGAACAACCAACCGTAGGGGAAAGTATGGCTAAAGATAAAATTTGGGAAAATGAAGCGAGCCATCCAGTGCATTTTACCAGTAAGCCAGGAGCTGATTTTTTTTAATTGGTAATGATCTGTTTAAATGGTTTAGGCGTACAATTGACCATTTTTGTGATGTCTTGTGCTCACAGATGACTAACCCATTCTATTTGGAAAGAGTTTAAAGATTCATAAGCAAGTAGAATTGTGCAATTTAGAAAAAGTGATGATGCTATGATTAAACAATTTGTGAGGTCTCATATGCCAGATATGTTTATGGTTGGAAATTCTGAGAATCTGTCCCCATGGAGACAGAAGGCACATGTGGTATGTGTGTCAAGGCAGGGTATAGTAAAGTATGTGAAAAATTCCAGAGTTCTGACACTCATTACCAAATAAATACTATGTTATCTCATAGCATCATCCAAACAATAACAAAGCAGGCTATGTGCTATACACCCCAATTCCCATGTGGAAAATGGAAAGGAAGGTTCACTAGTCCGGGAGTCATTTTGTTGTAGAACATGGTCAGACAGAAATGAAATGTATATCAGTTAAGTCAGAAGATTTGTACTTGCCGAAATTTGTTTTATGCTTGGGGTATGAAAAGTTTCTTATAAGTGAGCTGCATAATGCAAAACAAAGACCTGATCTAAAATTTGTTAAAAATTTAAAGCTGGTCAAAGACATTCTAAATCATGGCAGTTATCTAAAGAGAGGAATTTGTGCTTTAAACCTCCAAATAGCTCAAAAGATATTACAGTATCCTGAAGAGATTGAAAGGGGCCTAAAATCACCCCTAGGGTTAGATGTCCTGATGTACGTGTGTGTGTGTGTGTGTGTGTGTGTGTGTGTGTGTGTGTGTGTGTGTGTGTGTGTGTGTGTGTGTGTGTGTGTATCTGACCAATGACATCTAGTAGTCTTATCCCAGGGGGGGATCCTGTACCCCCTGAGTGTGACTCCATAAGCTTTGAAGTCAGGACAGACCAGACCCCAGATCTGCCAACTTATGGCTGAAACTGCTACAGTAATTCCAGCCAGCATCAGATAATTCTCATTAAGGGATAATATTATGAAAGGTCAAGCAAAACCAAATTGCGCTGTTTGTTCTTAGCAAACAGCTGAAATACATGAGTTAAAATTACACTCCACACCTTACTTAGACACGATCTGAAAACTACTGCAAGTCTTGGTGCATAATCAAACTGCAAACCCCACTGCTGTAGAAGCTCACTTTGAGCTACTGTAGGCACAGTAACAGGGGTGTCCTTCTACAGTTTGGAATTAGTTGTTCCTGTCATTGCTGAGTTCCTTGAACATATTTATGCAGAACAATAAATTAAGGGAGAAGTTAAATCACATCCAAATGGTTTAATCCTACTGAAGGAAATCTGACCCACTGATAAAAAGGAAGGATGCTCATGTGAAGTTAATGGTGATTATCATGTGCTGTCTCATGAAGTGATAAAGAGAGAGAGAGAGATAGAAAAGCTTAAAGAAGTGTGCATAGATTATCTAAAATGTGACTGACATGACAGAAGACAAAGTGGAACTTGGTTATAACTTGTCTTTCCCAGATTTCCAGAGCCAGGTTTAGCAAGCTATTCACTCGTGCAGTTGTGCAACAGAAAAAGAGAATGAAGCAGTTTAGTCAGTCTGCAGATCTGTTTGCAAAAGATGCTGATGATCTTCATGTTACTCAAGTACCAAGTGATTCTAGTAAGGGCCCATTGCATGTACAGGATCCCAATGGCATCTCTTGAACATATTGTGGAGATTCTGGATATCCCTATTGAAGAGGGAATTATACAGCAAACTACTTGTACAACTCACCCATATGGCCTGTTCTCAAACCCACAGGTAAATAGAGGCTCCCTATAGACTACAGAAAGCTAACTCAACTGGTGTCATTATCACAAAATTCTTCAAAACAATGGATATCTCAAATGGATTCTGGACCCTGATGGTCAATCTCCAAGGCCAATACAAATTGGATTTTACCTTTGGTAGAAAACGGTGCTTTTGGAATAAATGTCCTTTTGGGTACCTGAACCCATTTGCAAATTTCAATACTTTCCTGCAAAAGGCCATAGCTTATACAGAAAGAACACTTAATCTGATTTGTGTGGATGATGTACTAAATAAAATTAACACTTTAGTGGAACATCTTGCTGATGTAACTCATGTGTTGAACCAGTTAAAGAATGCTGGCATTTCTTACTCTGGAGAAGGATTTCATTAATATTAAAGTACATAGAATTCCATGGTGTCTGGTTTCTTTGTTGGTTGTTTTATGTATTTTACTTAACCAGTCTTTATTTGGGGACTGTTGTCTTTATTTGTAATTGAGAAAGTATTCCTCACAAAAAGATAGTGGTTCAGAAACAAAGTCAACTGGACCAGATGGGTTATTCCCTGAAAGCAACAAAACAGAAGTTATCAACCCTAGATAAAACCTGATAGAGATTATAAGCTTCTTGGGCATATGCAATCACTCTAGACAGTTTTAGGAATATGCAGAGGTGACATATCCCTCACTGGTGTTACCATTGTCTGCTGAGCTTTGCTGTGCTGATTCTTGCTTTCTGCCAGTGCACTGCAAGTAGCTACTCATACAGCTTGCGGTACAGTGGACCAGTTTTTCATGATGTCATGCATGTTACACATGCTCACTGCAGCAATGCTTTTAATCCGTTAAGTTGCTGTATTGCTGCAATGCATACTGGCACCTCCTTTGTTATGTGGCTTTTAGCTTGGCACACAAGGACAGATGTTACAGTCAGAGAGCTCCCTTAGAATTACCACTGCACTGTTGTGCAGTGCACTTTGTATGGAGACAATAACTCCCATAACTCTTGAAGCAGGATTTTTGCTCAGCCAAAAGTTCAATAGATTGCAAAATCTGTTGTTCCAATAAAAGGTGAAATATCACATCTGCATTTCAGTTTCTTTGTGCTTTTGTTAGTAGACCAACATGGCATTTCTTAATATTTTCTCATAGAAAAATAGTCTGAGGTTAGCCTGTACAAGGACAACAGGTAATCCACAACTTAGACATAGGCACATCAGTGACTAACATCAACAGCTCTGTCTGTCAGTATATGAAGTGACGCATGAAACACAAAAAGTTGTTGTCCAAGAAAACAAAGACATGGACCTAACAATGGAAAAGCACCCACCTGAGCCTTAACAGGCAAATAAGACAACTTGTCATATCGTCCAAGTGCTCCTTTGAGAGAAGCCTAGTAAGTACTGCAAGAATAACCATAAGGCATTTACAGTTACATACATAAGCTAAAGGGTAGGACCCAAGGATGTGCAGAACTGGTGGTCAATGGTATCACACACACTGACCCCACAGAGATAGTGAACCTGCTACCGGATAGGTTTGGTGAAAATGTCACTCCCTTATCCCCTGCTAACTTACAACAAACCCTCCCCCAAACTCCCCAACACCCCCACATCTTACATATCTGACGAACAGGTCCTCAAAGCCCTGTTCCAGGTAAAGAACATGGCCTCTATGGGACCAGATGACATTCCAGGCTAAAACATGAACTAGCACCACCATTAAGTACCCTTTTCAATCATAGCCTAACCACAGGCTTTGTTCCTGCGGAATGGAGAACAGCTACAGTTATTCCCCTCCACAAAGGTGGCCTAGCAACAGACATGGGGAATTACAGACCCATAAGCCTGATCAGCCTCATTTGTAACACCATGGAATATATCATTATGGACCTCATAAATAAAGACATAGGTGACCTCCAAACCCTGGATCCTACCTAATTCAGCTTTGTGAAGGGCAGATCCTGCCATTAAATCTGGTGGATTTCTTTGCAAGTGTGACCAGGGCGACTGATGAGGGCAAATCTGTGCATACAGCATACCTCAACTTGGCAAATGCTTTCAACACAATCCCAAATTCAGACATTACCAATAAACTTAGCAAAGTGAATGTGAACCCCTTCATTGTAAGATGGATTGCCAACTGGCTCACAAACCAGACACACACCATCAAAGCAGGTGACTCCACATCAACCAGCAGACCTCTTACCAGCAGGGGGTCAGTGCTGGGCCCCCTACTGTTTGGTATATACTTCTCACAAGTTCAGGTCAAGATTAAAGGGTTGTGGCTGACCAAGTTTACAGATAACTGCAAACTAGGTGCAATCATTGAATCCCCAAATTATGTCAGTATACTCCAGGACGGTCTCACACAGACCACCAACTGGTGTATTAGTCACAATCTCAAACTGAATGCAAAGAAATGCATCATCATTCCCTTTGGGACAAACAATATCCAGGTTGACCACGTCCTTAACTTTGACCACCACATGCCTACTGTTGTAAGGAAAGCTTTTCATGTACCTCACTTGATTAGTAAAAGCATCTCCTCAAGAGCAAAAAAAATTATGACCCCCATATACTTGGCACTTATCTGGCCCATAATTGAGTATAACGCCCCATTCAGTATGTACTCTACTAAACACCTGCAGCAATTAAAGAGCCCTCAGAGTTTTCTAACAAAGAAGATCAAGGGCCTCCAGTATGTGGTTTACATGGACCAACTAAAGTCCCTGTCACTATACTCCATATCATATAGACTTCGTAGATGAGACTTATGCCTGGCCTACAGAACAACCCAAGACCCAGACCTAATGAACTTACTGCATATCCATAAATCAAATTAGTCTAGGGCTCCCCATTCCATGGATATAATATGGCCTGCAACTGAAATAGGACATGCTGGAGGGACAAATTTATCTCCCAGCTACTGCCACATCTTTGGAACAGGCTACCAATTCATGTGAAACAGGGCACCTCTGTGACATTGTTCAAGAGAAACCTGGATGAGTGGATGGGACATCGTAAATACTTCCCAGGGATAGTGCCCACAACCCTCCTGGACATGGGCAGTCATCACTAAATGCACTCTTGGGTATTGACAAATACTTCTATGGAATTACATTGAGTTGAAATGGCTAGGCTTAAAATGAGCTCCTGGTCGATAACCTAGTAATCTCCTATAATGCTATGATATGTCGCAGCCTCTTATAGACTTTGTAGTGGGAATGACTGAAATAAGGGATGTTAGCATGGCAGCAGATGATGTCTGAATGCTGATTCTTACAGTACAGCTCAATGAGTTGAGGTTAGGCACTACTAAAAAGCTTAATCCAATAGTGTTTTGATTGACTCCCTCAGCCTCTAATTCCATAATTTGTGACCTTACCAAGCCAGTTTACTACACCAGTTCTCCCAGAATGCTCGTGAAGAGAAGTGGGCATTCCTAGTGGGCTTAATCATTAAAAATCATGTGCAAAAATATTTCTTAGATCTTCATTTTGCAGTAAAACAGTGTTTGTATACATCTCCGTGCATGCAAACACTTCTGTGTAAAAATTAATTTTTTAAGTCCTTTCTTTAAAAGCATACTGTAAAAACTGCTATCAAATATGAAAGTCTAGTGCATCCACCTGCAGATATCCTGCATTGATGTTAATATGACAGTAAGACATAATTGCATTATTGCTGGTGCAAACACTAATTAGATTTAACAATAATGTGTAAAGGAATTATGTAATACACAACTGTTTACTTTACAGTTTCATGAAAAATGAACAGCCACCTTCTTTTTTTTTTTGTCCCCCTCCAGATTGTTAATTTAACAGATTTGCAATTATACAAATGATTTATAATTCATTACATGTTGTAATTAAGCCCAAACAGTGTTAGTAATATGGGGTTGGGATGTCACTTCAACAGTGACAATCATCTAGAGCCCAGGTCTACACTACACAACAATGTTATAATTACATCCAACTAACCTATTAGTATTAATGCAATAAATCTTGAGAAGAAAGGCTTAGACGTCCATGTACAGCAACAGTTTTCACAGTAACCTTTTAAAGAAAGCATCTTAATTTTATACAAAAGAGTGCTTGTAGTCATGTGAACACTTTTTCTGTGTGTAAAAACAAAGTGTCAATATGGTCCTTTGCATAAGATCTTTAAAAATAAATAAAACAGTGACAGTTGCCAAACTTGATATCAACTGCACAGGCAGTCAAGCACCAAAAAACCTGCTCCAGAAGGTGACCTCCTCCTCTAGAGAGGACAGAGAGAGAGAGAGAGAGAGAAAAACATCCAACAGGGAGTTACGTTGGAAATTACTAATTAGTAAATTAAAGAGGGAGTACAGAGACCAACAAACCAGAGGGTACCAACAAGGTATCTGTCATGTCTCACACAACCAACCAGCTAAACTGATACACTTAACTCAATAAAGGACCATATGTGTTCTATACCATCTCTTCCATTTAATAGTTTTAGTCACCCAAGCCTTAAACCTGCTTACCCCATTACATAAAATACTGCAATGCTATGCATTTTGTTTCAAAATTATTAGCAAAACGGGACACCTTGATAAAACTGATTACAACTACAACCCAACCTTTCATATGCTTCACCCAAATGTCTAAGTCTAGTCGGTGAATTAATTTGTAGATTACTAGCATGCATCTTCAGACATGTTCTGAGTATTAAAATAATTCCCACACATTAATAATCCTTGAACTCAAGGTTGCACATCCCAGCACAGTCAATCACTACAGACTTACTGATAATGTCTGTCCCCTTACAGATACCCTGGAAAAATAATCTAGTAACAAATACTTGAATACATTCAAAAATACAATATTATTTTTGATAGCATGGATTTAGAACTGGTTGTAGTGACATTACGATACTCTACTTCTATACCACCCAAATTCTACCTAAAATGGAACACAGGAATCTAATGAAAGTCATTTTGTAGATGTAAAATGGGTTTCTGAAAGTGCTGATATAAATGTACTTATTCAAAACCAATCGTATTATATTTCTTTACATGTAGTTTTTATGTGGTTCACTAGTATCTCTCCCACAAGGCATTCAGAGTCACTGGCAACATTCAGAGTCACTGGCAACACTTCCTCTCAAAGTTATGACCATGGATCTTTTAGGTCATTTATTGTCTTCTCAGTTTATTAAGTTTTCCTGGAAACTCTTGCATGTCAAATTCATTTTGTATGCTGATATTACTGTGGTTCTAGCTTAAATAAATCCCTACAATCTGATTTCTGCTCTATGTGGAACTGTCTTAGAAACAGTAAGTTTCATATTAATAGCTTTAAAATTACAGCAAAGCTATTTGGGAACAGATCTTATCCATCAAGAATCCAAACTGGATTTTAGTTCCTAGTACCACAGAATAAAAGTACCTTGAAGATGCACTTGATAAACAGTTATCTTTCCATTGTCACACAGAGAAGCTCACAGGCAAAAATTTAAAGCAGCTAAAGGTATTTGTGATAAACTGAGAAGCTGCCAGCCTAGCTAGATAGATTTTGTAAATAATTCTCTGTCATTGTAAATATGACACAGGCTTGTTTGACAAATGTAAGAAAACTGTGTTATGTGTTGAGCTTCAATAATGTAACCATAGTGCACCCTGCTGGAAGAAAGAATTTTATGACTGTGTGATCTCAAGCTAGGAGACAGGGTGTCTGCAACTGGAAATTCTTCCTATTGTCCTAAGACGGAGATAATTACTAGGTTTCACATGTAAAGTGTCTTTTATTGCTGTGGCTTCCTGGCAGGTGCAGATAAAAAAGAAATGTTAAATTTTAAGTTCTGTGAGCATGGGAAACTTAAGCAGAAGTAACAAGAATGATGTAATCTGAAATGACCCAGTAGTAATGTGTATTATCAATTTAAGGGCTATCTCAGAAAGTAAGAATAACATTTTGTATTTTGTTCGGAAGCTGACAACAACTCACCAGCACTTGCTTTGCTGTATAAGTAAAGTTATTTACATCTTAGTATTTCTCTTAGAGATGGATAGAAATAGCAAGATTAGTCCAGATGTTTTCTATATTTATGTCAGACTGTCTTACAATGTTGTTTTAAAGCATTTCCTGTGACTTCTGAACTCTCTATTATCACTGTATTGAATTGATGAGTCTTGTCGTGTGTTTTTATTATTTATTATAAAATATTTTAAACCTTTTAACTGTGGCTGTTTTGCTTAGAGATAATTTAAGCTCTTAGAGTACTTGCATGTATTTGGTGATACTGTCTAAACCACTCTAATAGCTTAGCCGTGAGTTACACTTACTATTTGCATAACACTAACATTGCACAGTAGAATTGGACACCCTTTGATAAGGACCTTTATAGTAGCTGATAAAAGTATTTGGTGGCAGTGGATTACTACCTTATAGCCTGGGCAGAACGGGGCATAGCTAGTGGACCTGTGCCAGCCTTCCCCAGGAGTGTCTGTGTGGTCATATATAAACCAACTCTCAAAGTGTGTATGTGTGTGTGTGTGTGTGTGTGTGTGTGTGTGTGTGTGTGTGTGTGTGTGTGTGTGTGTCAGCTACTTGGGCAGGGACACAAAGTGCTGGTTGGGAAGAGAGGATACTGGGGATTTTCGTTTGACTACTCGGCTGACATCTGAACCCTATAGCTGTGCCAGTGGGGAGTCGTATTTGGGATCTGGGGAGAAAGGGAGAAACCAGCCCCAGACTGACTGTGATCTTTGTGTGCTTTTAAGGGAAATGGTACTTTACACTGTGTGTACTTGTTAGCCTCCCAATGTGAATGCCCCTCACTGGTGCTAATGGTGAGGATTTAGGCTCCTTGATTACTGGGCCAGTGCATGGGCATCACTGTATCTCAGAAGATTGTTCATCTGCTTACAACAGAATAGAGGCATGCTATAGCAGATAATATTTTTACTTCCAAGGTTTGAGTAAACCTTAGCTATCATCACTGCGGTCTCTTCTCAAAGCAATACAACCCTAAAGACAATTGAAAAAATATATCACAGTTCATGCATGCATTGAACAGCAGATAAGATCACACCCTGGCCACAGAAAAGACCATCTGTTTCCCCACAATTGCAAGAGCTTAAATCCTGGTTAAGTCTCAATAATAACATATGCATCCCAATTAACAAAAAATCTACTCTTTCAGTAAAGCAATATCTACTCTGAAAGGCATCCTCCACAAATGTTCCTTAGGTGTCCACAATAAAATCTTCCTCGTGATTGCTCCTGTATCTTGAAATATCTGACCCCTTGGAATTTCAAAACTAAATACAATCTCTCAATATATAAGGAAAAGCTACTTGGATATCTTAAAATTATATAAATATAAATATATAAGTGCAACTGCAAAATAAATACAGTAAAAACTTCAACAGAAACATTCTTCACGCCACAGAATAACTATGTAACATAAATTCCACTGGGCAAGGAACTATTGTTGTATATTCCAATTACCAAAATATAATCAACATAACCATAGCTGTCAACTATCAACCTCCAAAATGTGGAACACTATTTGTCATAAAGTGGAATAAATGAGCAAAATGTGGAACAACTACTAACAGCTTACTAACAACTTCAACTAGGAAACCCACAGAATGGTTAAACTGTTACTTTATACATATAAAACAGTTATTTTGATGAATTAATATGATTCAGTATTATTTAGCATGGATATCATTTAAAAAATGTTTAACACTGAAAGTGTGATAGATCCTTTCAATGTGGACCTGTGTGGAACATGCACTTAAAAGACTCAAAGTGAGGACAATGAATAAATACTAAATATTGCTATTACAATGAATTTTAATAGATGTGCTTGTTATTCTGGACTCAAGTCTCCCATATATTTATATACTATATGGGGTAAATTGCACTGCATATTTTTCCTTTGTGTTGTTTGTGTTTCATTTTTACTTCTGTGTATATATTTCACGAGTGTATATTATAACATCGAAGTCTTAAAACTTCGAATGTTATAATATCGAACCATTTTGATCAAAAGACTATAACATCGAATACTCAGAATAGTGAATTTTTTCCCAGGGAAAACATTTGCTGTTCCGACAAACATACACACAACACAAGCACTCCAAAATAAATAATCCACACACATACACTTCACAAAACTCTACACTAAACCATACATACACTACTAGCTATCCATTTACCTTAACCCAACCCTAACCCTAAGGTCCGTAACTACCGCGCACTCACCTTACTCGCTCCCTAACCCTAAGGTCCCTAACTATTGCACACTCACCTTACCCGCTCCCAAACCCTAAGGTCCCTATCGCACACTCACCTTACCTGCTCCCTAACCCTAAGGTCCCTAACTATCACACACTCACCTTAATCCAATCTGTTCGCACACTTACCCTAACCAGGTCTGTAACCTTCGCTCCACAGTTGAGGAAAGAGTGAAGCTGCATAAACGACCCACCGAATACTTTCCCTAGGAAAATATTCAATATTCTGCAGCTTCACTATTTTCAGTGCTCAGTGCATAGGGTTCGATATTATAACATTCAAAGTTTTAAGACTTTGATGTTATAATATAGACACTATTTCACAGTGTGAATGACGATATAGTCTACTGCACTGTAGATTTTGCTTGCTGGTTGTTGATTTTTACAATCTGCATTTCTTTTTTGCATTTTGCCTTTTATATGCTTAAATTTCATAATGTCTTTACTCTATAGCCAATTGCTGTCTAATATGCCTTTCCCAAATGACCTGGGTCATGGTTAAAAAGGATTCAAACACAAGTCCCCTTATCCAATTACCAAACGACAAATAAATAAATGCATACATGCATATATTCATATGTACATACATAAATAAACAAACATAGATGGGCAGAGAGATAAAAAAACCTTGTGGTGTATACTGACAAGGTTTAGCTAACCTACCAAATTCATCAATGTCCTGAGGTATTATATGAGCAAATGACTGTCCCTGTTATGTACACTGGTTCAAAAGAATTCATGGGAGAGGCAACAAGCCACCATTTGATGGGTATTATGTCACAAATGAGAAAGGTTGATGGCCAATGTCTCCCATCTAATAACATCTATATCTGTTTTCAAAGGGAATCACTATGGGTGCTGAAGTCCCAGGCACTTAAAAACCACTGTCTCGACACCACGGTCTTGAGTGTCTTGTAGCTCATGTGGGCTGCTGCTTGTCCTGGAGCTTGAATGTTCATTCAGGCAAACAGCCATTGGGAGGGAAGAAGGGAGGGAATGTGAGGGATTTTAGGTTTACGGAATGGGAGGGGGGTTTTAGGGTTAGGAAATGGGAAGGGAGTTTTAGGTTTTGGGAGCAGGAAGGGAGCTTTAGAGTTAGAGATGGATCAGGGAATTTAGGTTTAAGGAGAGGCTTGGAGTTCTACATTTAGGGCACAATCGGGGACTTTATGACTGGGAGGCATCGAGGCTTAGGGTAAGGGAGAGAGGACTGGGATTGCTAACTTGGAAGGAGTTTTAGTGCTAGAATTTAGGTTCTGGTAAAGCTATATAGTTTTATAGAGTTGGGTATTGGAAGGGCAGTATAGAAATGGGAGATTGGGCTAGTGGGATTTGAACACTTGCTTTTTCAAACAAGTGGCAGCAAGCAGGTGTGTCATCAGCTATTATCACAAGAGCATCTGTAGTAGACCAATTTTCACAAAATATGTTTTCAGTGTGTTTGTTGCACTTCTTGTAACCTGCACATGATCTCTGGCTGTGACTGAGCTGTCAGTACAAAAATCTATTTTATGTTCTGAGAGTCCAACATCAGAAAAAAACTGGGTCTATATTAGATGACTGAACTTTCAAAAATTCGACTGGCATATTGTTGACACCATATGATCAAACTTTTAAAAGATAGAAAATCTAATAAAAAAAATAAATAAATTACACAAATATCCTACCTGAATGTTTTAAGCCACCCCCCCCCCCCGCTCTTTAAATATACCAACTCAGATATTGCACTACAGTGCAGAAAAGGGGAATCTTCCCATTCCGTGCTGTATGGAGATCTCCATTAAAACATCCAAACTTTCAAAAATTCGATCATATGGTGTCAACCATATGACAGTCAAACTTTTGGAAGTTTAATCATCTAATACAGACCGCAAAAAAATTATGTTAGTGGAACTGATGTCACAAGCTCATTGCATCAATGTGACTACTACTGGCCTCAGTAAGAACACTGATGTTAGTGTAGTGGGCTTTTTTACTTATCTGTTTAGTGTATTAGGTACTGATGTCTCTTTTTTGTAGCAACTAAAAGTGAAAGTTGATTATATGACTTGCTCAAAGTCACACAGTTTGCAAGTGGAGAGTCAGAGAATCAGACCAAGGACTACACAGTGGCACTTTACTAGATCACAATGTGATAAAGTGCCACTTGAAAGGAAAATTCTTCCAGAGGCCTCACTGTTGGCATCTCTCTATACTCTTCGACTGTTGTCTGAAATCCATCCAGAAGTCACAGTCATAAATAAGGGTAGGGAAGATAAATAAACTGTGTACCTGGATTTTGGGTAGCATAGTGGTACGGTGGTTAGTGCCTCTGCCTTCTGGTTCCTGGTACTCCTGTTCAGTTCTCATCTTGGGTGCCTTCTGTGTGGAGACTGCATTTACTCCCTGCATCCTTGTGGCTTTTCAGCAGGTGCTCCAATTTCATTCCACATCCCAAAGGTATGTCCTTCAATGAAATGGTTATCATCTTAGTTATAGGTATGCATGAATGTGGTGACTAGAGTGATTATATGCCCGCATTCTACAACAGACCAGCATCCTGTCCAGGACTGGTTTGACTGCCTCAAGCCTAACACTTGCTAAGGTTCACTCTGGCTACTCCCTGACTGTATATAGACAAGCTGGTATCAGAGAAAGAAAGAACAAATGACTGTGCCTGTATTTTGATGTTATTTGGTACATCACAGTGAAGATCCACTGAAGTAGTTTCTAAAAAAGAGAATCTGGCAGACTAAACCCTGTAGTGAATCTTACCATCTTGTTTCATTGTAAAGAGAAGTGGAAACCAAAACCGGGGAAGTCCTCACATGACTGGCACTGTCCCTCAGTGATGAATTGTAACAGGGTTATTTGCAAGGCCGTCAGAAGCCTAATAGAACAGAATACTTTGGTTTCCTTCAGGAAGACTGATAATCCCATATTCTAGTTAGCTTCTGCAAATATGACTAGTGAAACTTCCAGATGTGCAAAAACAGTCCAGTCATCAATGGAGAGGAAGTCAAAAGTGGGTATGTAATAAAATTTGAGCTTTGAACATATATTTCTGTTTTTGAACAGCCCATCCATTTAATATTCTTTGCCACTTCTGGTTGGAAAACAGTTTTGGTGATGACTGAAATGACTGCCATGAAGGCTTAGAAGATCATCATCATTATCAACCTCATTTTTCTTATTTTCTACACGGGGTCAAGGTGTCATGTGAACTGTCGCCATCTCTGTTGATTCAGTGCTACAACTCCTGCCTTCTTCAACACTCATGCCTGATTGCCACAGATCTCTCACACAATCCATCCACCTTTTTGTTGGACACCTTCATTTCCTCTTAACTTCTTCCTGTCTGTTTCAAATCTTCTTCACCAGATAATCTTCTGCTTTTCTGCACATATGCCTGAACGACCTTAATTTGTTCTCTTCAGTCTTTTCCGCAATTGGAGCTACTTTGGTTTCTGCTCTTATGTCCTCATTTCTTCATTTCCCATAGTGTGCATCCTACCACTCATCTCAGGCACTTCATTTCCATCACCTCTGGCTTTCTCATCTGCACTGCCTTTACTGCCCAGGTTTCTGTGCCGTATATTGGTACTGGTTACACCATTGTTTTGTACACCTTACTTTTCAGTTTCTTTGGCAGTCTTCTGTCATACACTACACCTGCCACTCTGTCCCAAATGGCTGCATCTCCTGTGGTTCTAGCTTTGATCTCTTCATTCAGACTTCCCTTCACCTCAAGCACCCCTCCCAGATACTTGAAGTTATTAACCTGTTCCACTACTTTTCCTTCTGTCTCAATTCTCAACTTCTTCTGAGTTCCCCGATTTGCTGCCATTACCACTGTGTTAACTGTACTTAGTTTCATCCCATGTGCCTTCAGTTTTGCATTCCATTCCCCTATCCTTTCCTGAAATTCTTGCTCAGAGTCTGCCTGTAATGCCACGCTGTCTGCATACAGCAACTTTGTTGATCTGTCCCCTCTGGCCTGTTTGCTAATGTACTCCATCACCAGTATATACAGCATTGGGTTAAGAGATGAACCTTGATCTACACCCATTCCCACTAGAACTCCTCTGTGAGACAGAACTTTTCAGCAGGTGCTCCATGTTCTGATGAAGTCCACTATACGAGTGGGTGAAAGCGCTTAACTAGTTCTTTATAACCAGTTTTTTAACGTCTTTTCAATTTATGTGCTGTCAGTATTTGGAGTATTTGTTGTGCTGTTCATTCACGGAATAAAACTGTGTTATATGAGAGGTGCTTGAACACTTATTGGAGAGTCTGTGACAAGGGATTATGAATATGAACTTTCCCACTCTCTCTATTGTCAGCTTAGTAGATATGGGCATCCCGAGGCAATGCAGAATTGCAACAGTCATCCCTCTGCACAAGGGTGGGTCATCTACAAACCCTGGAAACTACAGACCCATAGGTCTCACTTGTCCCATATGCTAAGCCATGGAAAGAATTATCATTGCAATGATCAATAATGACATAGGAAACATCCAGACACTGGTCTAAACCTGATTTGGTTTGTCAAGGGCAGGTCATGGCTACTCAACCTGGTGGACTTCTCTGAGAAGGTCATCAAAGCAATGGATAAGGGCAAAATGGGTTACACTGATTTCCTTTGAACATCACATCTACAGTAGTGAGGAAATCATTCTATGTTGTGCAACTTATAAACAAAGATATGGCATCTAGGACCAAGGACTTCATTGTTCCACTGTATTTGGCATTCATCAACCTATCATTGAGTACACTGCCCCTTTTGGTATGTACCTAACCAGGCACATCCAACAACTGGAAATTTCACAGAGGTTTCTCACTAAAAGAATACAGGACATAAGTAACATGTCCTATGCAGACCACCTCAAGGCCCTACTCCTGTATTATGACTCCTACAGGTTTTTGAGGGGAGATCTATGCCTGGCTTACAAGGTATTGTTTGCCCCACCCTGATGGACTTCCTGCATATCTGCAAAACAAACAGCAGCACAATTACCCATTCTAAACACTTAAACATTGCCCGTGATATAAATAGAACCTGCTGGAGAGACAGGTATGAATCCCAGAAACTACCCCATTCACTTGAATACATTCCCCATCCATATGAAGCAGAATTCCTCCTTAACCCTATTTAAGTGTAACTTGAACAATTGGATGGGGTACAAGAAATTCATCCCAGGTTTGGCACCTATGTCTCTAACAGACACAGGCAACCTGTAAACGGTTTATCTCCTGGACCACTGTTTGCAAATATTTCATCTACCAACCCCCTGCGTACACTTATCTAGGATACCAAAACTTGTCAGATATTTGGGATGCATGGCTAGGCTTTAAAAGGCTCCTTATGGTCATTAGCCTAGAACATATCTATGAACCTATGAACCTATGTAGAGGTTGGGGAAATCCTAAGTTTAAAGTATGCACAGGGTACCGTATCAGTTTTCCTACAAGTTGCATGGAAATGCATACAGTGGTAAACATAACAGAGCATAATGAGACAGGAATGGGAAATAGGGAAATACTTTGTGACTGCAAACTGACCATCAGATCTGCAACTCCATCTGACTCCCCACAAACTGAAATACATTTTTTTAAATATGGGGGGGCTTGATGAGGAAATACAGTGAGAGTGAAAGTGTCCATCTGGTAAGCACACCTCTTAATTCATTAGTGCAAGAAATCTGGACAAAGGTAAAACTAATGGGGGAACAAAGGCTCAGAATTAGGGATAGATTTTAATATCGTTTGTATACACTTAGAAACTTGATAGAATAACAAGTTTTTCATTTGCATATATTTTCTGAAAGACATGAAGTCTGAAGTTCAAATGTCTATCATCTTTTAATGACTTCAGTCCTAAATGATAAGCCAAAAAGCCATACATTTTTACTAGGAACAAACAAAAAATATGTGGCAAAAGTCTGGGCATTCTGTGAAATTCTGGATAGTTGCAAGGTAATCTGATAAATCAGTGTCTATCACTCGTGAAGAAATAAATTAACTAAGGATGCCCATACTCCAGGCTCCTAACATACAGCATATGTTACCCCTCATAAAGGTACTAACCACCTTTGCCAAAATAAACTCATTATTTCTAGCCTGGAGAACGGAAAATGTTATAAATTCCTGTTAGTAGTTAGGGTTAAGATGTATATTCGGCTCGAATGGGACCTCACTTCTTCAAAATTTCCTGCCTCTTTACAAATCATAATCTCTAACAAACCTTTGAACATTGTAATTTTGTTGTTGTATCTTTCGGCTTTTTCCCGGTTAGGGGTCACCACAGCGGAACTCCGGTCCGCTAATGATTGGTAGAAGATTTTTACGTGCTGAGTTGCCAGCTCTGACGCACAACCTTCAACGAAGGTACACCCATTCACGCATGTCTCCACACAGAAGACACTCTAGATGAGAATCGAATGTGACAACGTCTTACTGTGAGGCAACAACGCTACTGCAGCACTACCACTGCATAATTAAGTCATGCTTACCTACACTTGTATAACTTTTCTCTGACATTCATACCACATCAGTAAGAAGAAATTTTACCAGACTGAGTGTTGTTTTGTTGATACTGCATTATTTACTAAGACAGAATTGGTTATACTGATAATCTTTCTCTATAATGTAACACATTTCATGTCATAATTCTGTGTCAAATTAACAGAAAAACAAGTAGCAAAATTTCAGCCAGACTAAAAGCCAAACTAAACATGACATTTCATGAAAGAACTAACAGGAATTACTAAGTTATAACATGTGAGACAGAAGCCTAATATGACAACACCAGAGGATGTAACTGTACATTACACTTTGGACTTCCACAGTGAGGTCTTGCAGATCAACATGGGACTTTAATCAAGTCGCAACTGACTTTTTTCAATAAGAACATGTTGTACTGAATCAAAAATTGCTTTTGGGGCTGAATAGCTATCATTTGTTTTGAGATTAAATAACTTTTCACTTTTACAAGAATCTCTTGGAAAATAGCTATACCGTGAATTTTGAATAAAGATATTGAAAACTAAAGAGGAGGTGCATTGCTATATTGGTCAAACTAAATCATGCTCAGTGCTGATTACTTTGACAGGTATTAGGACCATAATTTCAGCTTCCTGTTTAAAAAGTACTGCTATTTTTCGGTAACTGCTGCAAAGTAGACTTCACAGATAGCCTATAGAAACAGGAACTCCATCTTCTTGAATTCGACTAACCCTCTAGCGATCACTCAAAGGCTTAAACTCATGACTGTCAGTAAGTGAACAAACAGTACTTTTTGCAGATGGGCAACCCCCCTTCCACTTACCTGAACTAGGTGTTCTGCCCCTCACACCCCAATCTCAATACTGCCTCCAAGATCACATCATGTACAAGAAAGCCGATCACTCTGTATTCAAACCTCTTTGCACTCAAGCACACTGACAAATCTTCAGCTGTGAGCAAATGAGAATGTAAGTATTCAAAAATCAACCAGATTTAACATAGTGAATACAGAATGTCCTTTCAAGCTGAAGAAAAAAATCTTTGACCTTGATTTGACATATGACAGCTATTATAGTTATCAGATGGTCTATAGAAATGGCTGTATTTCTATATATTGATTTGGGAAAACTATGAGATCCTTAGGCAAATGAAATGCAGGCTCGAAGCATTTCAATGACATATAACTGTGACTTTTCATAACTGGCAAGATATGTACCATAAAAAGGGTAACCCTAATAAATTTCTAGTCCATTATCTTAACTACTGAGCTATGACTACACATTTTGTAGATGATTCTGTCAATACATTTTTGAAAGTGGTCATTATGCAGTTTGGCCTAGTGAGTTAAGGAGGCAAAAATGCACAATCACTCCTTGCTCAAAAGGTAACTTCACATAGACATTAACTGAACTCTCTTACTGGGAGAAAGTGCCCTGCATACTCAGTGCTGTGGCTCATGATGTGGGACCCCCAACTGGTGCAGTGAACACCTAACGTTAAAATATTCACAATGACCAAGGTATGACCCCTGTCTGGAATACACATAGTAAACCATGGAAAATATGTTGTGAATTTAAATGCACTGCCGTATTTATTTCATATCTTAACTGCAAGATTGAGAAGGGCATACATTATATGCAAGGTGAACGACACGTAGCTTCTGATAGTAAGTATAGGCAGGTTTATACAGTGGGGTAGGGCTACGCTGTTTGAAGCATGGTGAAGGAAAGTGGTGAATTTAAGCAATAATCCACAGCTGGGTATGGTTATATCAGGATCTACCCATGTTTAGCATGGTTTGATCACTAGGGCAAAGCCTGACTGATTAAACAAAGCCAGCCATGGGTAAATCATGATATACCCACACCCAGTAGTGGATTATTACTGTTACATAATGGCATTGCTTATCTTTCTTAAATAATGTCTTTGCATAAGGGCGCTGAAGTGTTCCCCTGCTTACATATGGGACTTGCATCCCCAAATTTGCACAGTATACATTAGTGCAGTGCAGGAGAAGCAATGGAGAAAAGAGAATCTCAGTTGCTTCCTTTTTTTTTTTTTTTTTTTTTTGTCGAGATTTTATAAAGGACAGAGCAGCAGCAGAAGGAAAATTGGGTACTTTTCTGTTTATTTATTTTTGAAAACATACCTGATTTTTCTTCTCTTTTGCTCTGTCCCTCAGCATATTCCAACAGAAAGTCTGGCTGCTCGATGGTACTTCAGTGACAAGACTGTAATCTATTGGTATATGCTCAGTTTACAGTGGGTATGCTGACTGGCCTGTCTAATCGGCGTGCTCGTTTTTGAATACGAATGAGCTGTCATTGTATAATACATACTTTACAATATAGGACATTTTTTTTCTGTGTGTGTGTCTGCCTGTGTACATGCTTTTTAATTTAACAATCTTGCACTGCTAGTTTGGATTCCTGTCCACATCTTGAACTGGAAACCCAGTCACACTAAATATTACTGAGCATGTACACTGAAGATGAGACCTAGCCTATTCCTTCATAATGAAATCTCTTCAAACAGAGCATAAGCCAAAAAAAGCACTATATATGTAGTGGAAATGCTGCTGGTAGCTTTTGAACCCATGAAGAAAGAATAGGTATTGTTGTAATGTTTACCTTCAAGTACGCAAAGTTCATAAGATAATGTGATACTAACATTAGTAATTTGTATAAAAATTAATGGATAGGAGCCCAGTAGGAATGGATTTGTGGATAAGCCCATCAAAAATGCTTCTGTGAGTCTCCTTCATCACACTGATGCCATCACAACTTTTTGCTATGAGAAAGTCACAACTTGCATTCTGGCAAAAAAGCCACCACTCCTTGTATTGAAGTAAAAGAACATGTAATACTACACAAAAAAACTTATAAATATACTCAGAATGACATACACTGCATGCAGCAGTGTGTAGCGTAACATATTTTATCAGGATTAGACTTGTGTACAAATAATTATGAATGTCTGTTCTTTGTTACAAAATAAAGGTCATAACTACTTGAACATAAATAAGTACTAGGCTAACCGGCCTTGTGGGCTATTTTAAGCCTGGCCAATTTCCCTCGAAGGTGTGAATAACACTCTGTACCTTTTGTCTAAGAGGTAAACACCTTAATCATTATGCCAATCCCCAACCCAAAGAAAGGTTCATTCTCACACCAGGAGTCAAACCTAGGCCACCTTAGTAGAAACCAGGAATCCTAACTGCTACTATGGAGCATACTTTGACAAATCTGTCAAAGTATGATTCACTAGTAAAAAGTCATTATGCTAATCATGTATACCTTAAATCATGACATATACATAAATAGTTGTGGTTTATTACTTTCAAAAATATTTATCCACAAATTAGCAGTATTAAAAAAATCACTCAGAAAATGCAGATGTTAAAATGAGAATTACAATCAAAGAGAAAGAAAGTTCCATAATAACAAATCAGCATGCCGTGGTGTGGGTAATGTGTGTTACAATCCCATCAACACTACCTTTAAAGTAAACAGTATATGGTCTTATGTACATGTTTTGTTCAGAACAAATGCTGATTGCAGAGTTCTTGCTATAAAACCTGCTGTTTGACTTAGCAGGTCAGCCACTGCTGCCTGCTGCTTCCTTCTGGGTGTGTTTTTTCTCTTCACACAGAGGGATTTAATTTAGTCCAACTCTATTCATACCTCCCCCACCATTCCTTTTAACTGTCCCTGAATTTCAGGTCCTGATTTTGGCTTAAAATTTTGTTCTGTTCATCTTATATACTTCTTTAACTTCAGAAAATGCATACTATTTCTCATTCTCTTATTCTGTCAACTTCCGAAGTTAATACTACTAACATTTTAAAACGTGTTCCCCATTGTCCCTGATTATGTCTGGATTTGTCCCTGATTCTGGAAATAAGAGGATGAGCGGTATGCCCCCAAACCTCAAGTCCAAGGTACTGCAGAAAAATATAGTATAAATAACGCCTAACACTGCATAAATAATGATAACTGTATAATACCAAAAAGAAAAACATAGCTACCAGGATTAAATTAGCAGTTTGAGTTTTATTTACAGTCTGAGGTCCTTTCTGTCATCCCCATTCACCTGGACTATTTTTTCCAGTCTGAGTGTGAATCCAGTTGATGACTCCAGAATGCTAGAGGTAAACTGCATAACAAGCTGACAAGTGTCATCATTTTGTGAGTTTTTTCAAGTCAGCCAACACTTCTTTTGAGTTTTGGTGATGTATTAGCATTATTTGGCTAACCACTATTACTTCAGATTTGATTTGAATTTATCAGGACGTTTCCTGTCTTACTGAAGCTATGTCAAAATTACAAAAAGGTTAACCCTGACAAAGGGCTTGTTCACATTAAAGCTTTGGAATATACAGCAGTTTAGTTCACTCTGATATGATGCAAAAGTATTTACATACTTCATCTTCATTTTAGAGCAACACTATTATGCCAGGAAATACAATGAAATTCAGTCAAAAAGTCACAAACATGCTGCTCAGTTCCTTAACCATGCGTTTTGCAATGGTTCTGGTACATGGTCCAGACATTAGCACAACTCATAAAGGTAATCCATAGAAGTAGTCTGTCATGTTCTATGTAAATTATGCAAGACTCACTCAACATTTAACTATAAAAAATGCTTGAATGCAGTCTTGAGACACCTGAGGCTAGGGTCCAAGGGTAAAAAGAAAAAACACATATGCATCCCTTAATTAACACTAAAGATCATAAGAAAGCATGCATACATATATGACTGGCTTTACAAAGAACAGTACAAGACTTGGTTCCCTTATGGGCAATGACACTTTAGTAACATCTCCGGCTGATATTGCAGGGAAAAAAACGTATATTTTCCCCACACAAACCACAATAGTATAAATGTTCATAACTTTCCTATTTTCAATTAACAGTAGCCTGGCCTGTCATTACACATGAACATGGAACCAAAGCAGCAAACAAACAAAGGCAGCAACAAACGATGATGAACAAGGAGTGAAAACACTAAGGCAAATTTCAGCCAACATCTGAAAACAAAGAATGTCCATAAAAAAGAAATAAGGCGTGTGGAACTAATACGTAAAATTCTACCGTAAAATTCTACATAAGTACCTCTTTACAATAAACTGTGCAATTTTTTTGGACAATTTCGTTATTTCTTCTTTTCTTATGACACCATTGGTGAAGCCCTTTCTAACCTCTTGTTTATACTGTCATTACACATGAACATGCAATCTATGCTCTTAGTAAAGTTAAAGGAACATGTTTAAGTGGTCAATATAATACTTCAGGGTTTTTTTTAAGTATTATCGTAACTAATATTGGCTCTTTGTTAGCGCATACATGAGCTTATTTATTCATGTCTTGGTTCCATGAAACAGCAGCCCGATCTAAAGGTTCAACCTCTTTCATCACTTAACGTCGTTCAGTATATTATCCTCTGTCATGATTAGCTGTAATCATAACCTTGGCATTGTGCCATCATGAATATCCTCTGCCATGCTTCCTGTTTCTTCCAGTGCCACCCTATGATCCACATAAGGAAAACAGAAGCTCAAAAAGAGTAGGAGTTGCTTTATTTATATATTTCACATTATTTGCAATATTTATATTATATACAAATGTTCACATTATTTATACAATTTACAAAATTATACATCATACACACCATTTACATCATTCTTCTTTCTTCATTTAACATAATTAACTGAAATATCAAAGAAAAATAGCAAAAAATAACCTTAATACAATTTTCTTATTAAAATAATTACATTCATCCACCCCACTCCTTTCTCTATAACCACCCCTTTATTTCCTTCAACATATCTTCCTACTTTTGTTATAATAAAAGCTTTGACATTTCCTTTTCTATCTACACTGCAATAAAAAAAATCGTATCCCATTGTTCAATTTTACATTTATTTTCCTTTCCATACTTTCCATATAGTACCACATCCATATTTATATTTGCAAATTCATTCCACTTGCATTAATTTTTCAAACTTCTCCCAAAAATTTTTATTATTTACACAATTCAGGAAAAATTATTTGCAGTTTTTTTCTACCTACATTCTTTTAATGTTCTCTCTTCTGACACTATATCTCATGTTGCTGTCTACCAGCAAATTATTCAGCAGTAACCTCCATAAAAAAGCACTTGCTTTATAAAAAAATCAAATCTTTTCCTTCATACTTATATAGCTTTATTCAGAAGTGCAGCTGGCACAAAAAGTGCTACGTGCTGCCCCATAAACAAGGACCTCACTCCCCTCAGCTCTTCAAGTGAACAACAAAAAAAGAAAAAAAAATGCTTTTCCTTCTACAGGCATATCAACCAGATGGCCAAATGCATAACACCCCCCCTGACACACACACACACACACACACACACACACACACACACACACACACACACACACACACACACACACACACACGCACGAATGCACACACACCCTCCAACTCCAGCCATTCAGGTCCAGTTTCTGTGCCATGTCCCTGCTCCTCTTTCCTCACACTTTCTTTAGTTAAAAAAAAAACAAAAAAAATTCTTCTTTGAAAGTGTAGCAAACTGCTTGCTGCAAATGTAGCAAACAGCTGTTGCAGTTTATACACTGTCTACCATGAGCACAGCAGTGCTCAAGTTTTAATTAAAAAAAAAACTTTTCTCTTATTTATACTCTACAAGGAGCACTACTGCCCTCAAGTTTTTAGTTTTGTTTTCTCATATATATATATATATATATATATATATATATATATATATATATATATATATATGTGTGTGTGTGTGTGTGTGTGTGTGTGTGTGTGTGTGTGTGTGTGTGTAAGAGAAGGAAACCAGTTTGGTGGACCCCTGCAATAAACAGGCCATACAAGAGAAGGAGGAAACTAGTTCAGAAAAAAAGCAAATCCCAAGAAGGAAAGACATCCCTGATCAGTATCAGTAAGAAACTGAGGTCCCTCATGAAATCATCCAAGACTAACTTCAAAAGAAAAATAGCCAAGGATTCAAAAGATAACCACAAAGCCTTCTTTAGCTATGTTAAGAATCTAAGTGGCAACTCGCAGATATGCACTGAACTAGTGCAAAATAGCACAAAATATACGGAACCTACTGATATTGCCAACATCCTGGCAGATAGATTCAGTGCAAACTTCACCCCCCTCTCATCTCCAAAAGGGCCCACAACAATACCAGAAAAGTGTAGTGTCCCAAAAATCACAGACGCACAGGTGAAAACAGCCCTTTCAAAAGCCAAAAACACAGCGTCAATGGGACCAGATGGTGTCCCAGGCTGCATCTTGCACAAACTACAGAACGAACTAACCCTCCACTTAAACACGCTGTTCAACCTTAGCCTCCCCCACAGGCTACATGCCCATAGAATGGCGCACAGCAAAGGTTATTTCTCTACACAAAGGAGGGGCCACAACTGACCCTGGCATCTATTGCCCCATAAGCATAACTAGCCTGGTCTGCAAGGCTATGGAGCGCATCATCATGGAACTCATTAACAAAGACATTGGGAACCCCCAAACACTTGACCTAACCCAGTTCAGTTTTGTTAAGGCAGATCATGCATACTAAACCAGGTTGACTTCTTTGAGACAGTCACCAAGGCCATAGATGAGGGAAAGGTGGTTCACACAGCCTCCCTTGACCTCGCCAAGGCTTTCGACACCATTCCCCACTCAGGTATTAGAGAAAAACCCACCAGCCTGAACATAAACCCTTACGTCACGAGATAGGTTGCCAACTGGCTTACAGACAGAACTCACAAGGTAAGAATAGCAGGCTCCAGGTCCGACTCTAAACCACTCACAAGTGATGTCCCGCAAGGCTTGGTCCTGGGACCCCATACTGTTTGGCATATACTTCTCAGAAGTACAGGCAAACACAGATGGACTATGGCTAACCAAGTTCACCAATGACTGCAAAGTGGG
>NC_056743.1:1495784520-1495887020 GCF_019279795.1 Protopterus annectens | reverse complement strand
ATGAATCAAAGCATTAAAAGGTGATGCCACAGAGTCAGTTAAGTAGCATATGTATTTTATACAATCAATAGTAACTGTCACAGTTTAGCAAGGATTTCCCTTTGTACTCCCTCGTGCTTCCTTCCCATATTACCGATGCTCTATCTTCCCCATTTCTTTTTTATAAAGCATTATTGCATGATGGTGCACATCACATACAATCATTAAGCAATGATGAATGACACCTATATATAAATGTACATCAATGCATGATAGACAGCTGTAAAAGTACTACATACACCTGTATTAGAACCCAGTACCATCTAGCCCAGAACAGCAAGGAATATATCTATCCATTAACACGTGCTGCCACAGAGTCAGTTTTGCATCATACAATTAATCCTAACTGTCACAGTTTAGCAGGGAATTCCTATTATTCTTTTCCCTGCTTTTTCCCCATGTCACCACTGTTCTATGTTCCCCATTTATATTCTTTAAAACATTATTACATGATGGTGAACATTGCACACCAACATATGGCAACACTGACACAAAGGCAGTTAAGCATAATACATACAGCTGCATTCATGCCTAGTACCATCTGGCCCCAAAAAGGAATGTATCACTGCATTAAGTGCATTAATACCTGCTGCCACAGAGTCAGTTAAGTAGCAGGTATATGCAACAGCAGTTAAGTTTGCCAATTCCTATTCACTCACTAAAATACACCTGGTACTCAATTGAGTCTGTGGCACCACCTATTAATGCACTGATCCATTCCGTTTTGGGGCCAGATGCTACAGGGTTCTAATACAGGTGCATGTAACACTTTCAAATGCTTTTACGTTTGCTCCACTTAACATCATGCAAACATGGTGCTTGCAGGTGTGCAATGCAGAGCACCGTGTCTGAGTGATGCTAAGTATCACGCAACACTTTCAAACAGTGTGTGCACTCCCAGTAAATGTAATAACTGCAATTGGTGGGAAAACATCATTCTACATTGCTCTTGATCCATGGTTCCATGGTAGGCATGGCAGGTGTGCATGGAGAGAGAATGAGATTTTGTGCTCAAAGATGGGGTGTGCAGGAGTCCAAAGCATTTGTTGGACTCCTAGTGAAGGAACATGGGCCCAGGCTATTGCAGAGGGACTATTCCAGACCACAGTACAAGTCAGAGGCATAGGATAGTCTTGTCTAGGCTGTGACCAGTGCTATTGATATCCCCCGCACTAATGAACAATATAAACACCACTATAATGATCTCTGGAGGAGGAACAGGAATACCCTCAACCATTAGATCAAGAAATGTAAGACTGGGGGCATCCCACAGACGTGGAAGTACCAATTACAGAGACTACTTGTATGAGTTAAAAGCTGATTATAGTCAGGACTGGTATTCACAATGGTATTCTGTTCATTTCTGTTTTTTCCACAGCTTTCACAGACAGAGAACTGAATGCGAGAACCCATGACACTAAATTGGCCCAGATGAGAGAAGCATGTGATATGTATGCATCAGAACAGTACTGTTATTGTAGCATTAAAGGTTAAAGACAGTTTTTATTGTTATTTTATGCAGTTGTATCAAATTGAGCATGTATATATCAACAGTAAAAGCAAATATGCATACATTAGTCTGTAGCATATAGCAATAGTTCCATATTTTAAAATAAAAGTGAGCATGCATCTCAACACTGTAAAAGGAAATTATGCATGCATTAGTGTGTAGGGCAAAGTAACAGTACAGTATTAGAGAGCAGTCAGAGGTTGTGGGTTCAAAAACCACACTTCCCAACTATAAAATACTGTTACGTTTTCATCAATATTGCAATGTAACCTCAGGCCACAAATGGCCTGCTGTAATCTGTAATCAGTATAACTAGAACACTCATATGTGCAGTATATGCATCACATAAAAGGATTGCTTGCTGCAATCTGTAGTATAGTGTGCATCTATTATGAGGTATGTAGTCTTAAAAGTAAAACAGTTATTTGTTAGGAGTTGTTAGTCTTAAAAGTAAAGGAAATAGAATAGAGTCAAATAATTGTATCAAGGCATTGCATGTCACATATGAAGTTACTAATGTTATTTTTTCTTCTCTCACCCCAACCCTTGTCTTCCTTTTTCCCTCCACAACACAGTGGGGTAGGCCTGGCCCATAGGATCCTCCTACCCAACTCCACTGGCTACTACACCAAGGCTCAGACTACAGAACACAGTACGTAATGGAAATGCCACAACATAAATCTGATTTACACAGGAGTGCAGGTGAACTTATAGTAGATGACATCAGCAGGCCATGCATGAGACAACAGGTTGGGAGGGCTGCATGAAATGGATGTGTAGGCTTGTGCAAGTATAAAAATAATGGCAATCCATGCTATTGAAGAAGTAACTGTAGGATACCACATCTGCTCTGCTGACTAGAGACACATACAGTTGACTGCAGTGAGAACAGAACCCCTGCTTAAGTGCACAGACTACAGAATCCCATACTTAACACAAGCACCACGGCACAAGTCTGACTTTTATATGGCTGCAGGTCAATTTATAGTGGATAACATCAGCAGTACAAGTTATAGAGAATAAGTTGGGAGGCCTGCATGAAATGGATCTGTAGGCATGTGCAAGTATCAAAATATTGTCAGTTCATTAGAATGGAGTGGTAACTGCAGGATGCACACTTCTGCTGTTCTGGCTAGACATACACACACACACACACACACACACACACACACACACACACACACACACACACACACACACACACACACACACACACACACACACACACACACGCACACACTTGACTACAGTGAGAACAGAACCCCCTACTTAAGTACACAGACTACAGAACACAGTACATTACACAAGTGCTATGGCAGAAGTCTAACTTTTACAAGACTGCAGGTGACCTGCTTATAGATGACATCAGCAGGTCATGTAGGAGACAAAATGTTGGGAGATCTGCATAGGCTCATGGCTTCATATGCAGATAGGAGGCTACTAGCCTAATGGCCCTACAGTGTTTAGAAGCCTAGCTGTGTAAAAACACAAGTGCCCTTACTGAGAAAAGTTGGATGGTCATTGTTAGCAGAATGATTTTGTGAGCAGCATCAACCGGCTCATTCCATGAGGGACAAAGGTGCCACGCCAGCAGTGGCTTTACAATCACCCAAACAGTAGTCAAGGTTGTGCTTGAACAGGGTCATTGAAGAGCACTGATGTACAAGCAGTGGGAGCCTGCTACAGAGGTGTATGAGTCATTGGGGGACATATCTGTCTCCCCAGCACGTTCCCTTTATGCCACAGGCTAGGTTGAGAACCCTGGGCCAAATTATTCTTGTCCCATTTGATTGCAGATGTGCAGCATTTCCAGTAGGACAGGGTCTGAGACTGCTTTGTAGGGCAGGCCATAGGTCACCTGTCAGTAGTCTGCATAATACTGACTGAGTACACTGACAGGTCTTTCAGTCTTTCCATGCATGTCATATATGGATGCCCAGGAGTCCCCTAGATGGAAACCTTTGTTTTCTCCAATAGCTGCAGGTGTCTGGTGAGGTACAGCCAGAAGTGAGCATTGTACTCAATTAGTGGTTTGATTATGGTAGAGGTTTTGGATGTGATATCAATATGCATGTTGTGCACAATGCAGAATGTGTGTGTCACCACTATGGAAACATAGTGATGAAAGTGTAGCTTGCTATCAACACATGTTGCCAAGTTTTACAACACTGTGTTCGAGCTTAGGGGAATGCTATGTATATCATAATTAGCAGGTGTACTTCATTGCCAAAGGGAACAATCAGCCATTGTATGCTTTAAAGTTCAGTCCATGGGTTTGGCACCAATCATTTGCATGTGGCAGCTCCTTCCATAATATGTCATTAATGGACTCTGTGTTAGTGTGTCCAATTACTAGTCATCTTTATACTTGGTAAACCACAGGCACTCTACCATTGCCTGTACTTCAGGAAAGTAGCTTACAAATAGCTGAGGGCCCAGCACAGATCCTTGTGGTATTTTAATGGTAGTTGGCTACTGATGGAGGTGCAGTCTCCAACTTTGAGAGTGTGTGTTACGTCAATGAGCCAGTTGCCTACCCATGTACTACAGTATGGCTTAATTCCCACATGGGGGATCTTCACTATGACACATGAATCAGGGATAGTGTCAAAGGCCTTGGATAGGTCAACATAGGTGGTATGTCTAGTTATACCTCATCCAGGTCTGCGGGTTCAGTGTCCAAGAAGTCCACAAGGTTCAATAAGTAAGATGTATCCCTGACAAAAACAAAATGAGTAGGGTCAAGTGTGTTGAAGGTCACCTATGTCCCTGTGGATATGGTCCATGCTGATTCCTTCCTTAGCCTAGCAGATAAGTGTTTTTAGGCATATGGGTCAATACCTGTAGTTCTGCATGTTACCAGATTGATATGCATTGCATAGTACACAACGTTTGATATTACATTTTGTACTATGGTTGATATATGTGTGGAACAAGTACTGAGACACGAGGGTTGCAGTGCTTGTGGGGTGGCAACAGATGGATGTATTGTAAATATGTGACATATTGTTAGATAGGGCCCTCAGTTTGTAATGTTTACACATGTCATACAAACGAAATGGACAATAAACACCAATAATAAAGCATCATATATACTGTCCCATAATGCAGAGAGCAGCAGGTTTGCATGAGAGATACACCTGTTTTGCCCATATGTAAGCAGTGTGCAAACACAAACCGCAATGCTAATGTCTGACAGTTATTATTAAGTATCTAACATATATCTGCTAGTTGTCAACACCACATTTGCACAATGGTAAGCAGAGTACAACAGTGGCAAGCAATGCAGTTTCAGGGTTATTGCATGTACAACAGTTGGGTATGTATTGTCGGCAAAACTGAAGGCCATGCCGGTCCAAATAGCAGGAATACATTTACAGGACTATAGTACACAGTATATCTGCAGTCATACGTTTGATCATAAATTGGAAAATACATAGGTTACTAAATCAGTAAAAGTAATAGTGTATGGAATATGCTGTATTTGAATCCAGGACCATGTGCATAGCAGTCCTCCAAATATACTTGCCACAAGAAGGTTGAGAAAACAGTTGTCTATGCTGCACATCACTGCTGCAATGTAGCAGTAGTAAAAGAAAGGTTTCGCACTCTGTACTAGAACCCAGTACTATCTGTACTCCGGGCCAGGATTTTGTGATAGCCAAGAACATTATTTGAATGTATCCAGTTTCTGTTTTAAGCTGTCTGCTTCCTAGGAGGTCCGGTTTTCCCTGTTTCTGCAATGCTGCACTTTGTGAAAACCAGATAAGCACAGCCAAACCTGAAATGTATTTGTTCTTCAGTTCCACTATTTGCACTACACCGTACATCATGCAAAATGTGGAATTAAAAACAAGAGAAATAAGAAAGTGGAATAAAGAACAAGAAAAATAAGACAAGAAAAAAGGGACACATAAGTGAAATGAGGAAAAGCAATGTATGACAAACACAGTAGAAATGGAAGTACACATTATATATTTCACATAGTTTGGAATTTGAAGTGTCACACCGATGCAACTTCAGAAAACAGGATGGCTGCCACACAAACTGCCTTGCAGCTAAGAACTGAACTCATTCTTCACACAACCAACTGCAACAGAATGTATACTGCTATCAAGCCATCATCTGTTATTAGTACATTTAACTATCTTTGTTATATTTGGATGTAGTACACTTAATGAGCATACAACCTGTTATGATTATGCTTGCAAATATACAGCTCTGCTTTACATTTCTGTGTTTCTTGTCCATTCATCACTTATCTGTCCAGTAGTGTGGGACATGCAGTGTGTAGGCCATTCCATATCATTGGCCTTAAAATGTGTCAGGATATTAACTGGGAGTAATATGATATACAGTTACCAGCAACTGAAGGCCAGGTTGGATGGCACAAACAAGCATATACTGTTTTGTTGGTGGGAGCATAGGAGAGTTACTGTTATGGCACAAACAAGGGTACACTGCTCTTTTGGGGGAGAAATAAAGCTCAGTTACTGTTATGGCACAAACAAGCATAGCCTGTTCTTTTGGGTGGAGCAAAGGTGAGTTAATACTGTGTCACAGACAAGGATATAATGCTGTTGTTACCCTCCTTGTTCTGCATCCTGCCTGTTGTTTGATCTTGGGAATAGTTGTGAAGTCAGAAACTCCAAAGTGTATCATTACTTTCTAACTTCTCTCTTTAATGATTTACCACTACAAATGTATGGTGCTAAACTGAGGGCATGCAGTGATCATCAGCACTTTTAAGAGGTATGACTGTGTTAATCTTTGATGTCTGTGGCCTACAACTTACTAATAGACACATATAAGTACAGAGTAAGTCTCTGCTGTCAGATTTTAAGGTACTTTCTGTACAAATCCACCACTATTTACTTGATTACTGTACCAAGTTAAGATATACAAGGATATGCCATAATATTATTAAAGAATACACTCTAGGTTCAGGACTTACCTTGCAAAAGTAGCAGCTGACACAGACTTAGTTCAGGACTGACTCTGTCTGATGTAAGCAGTACATGGCCAATACATGGGGTGGTAAAGGTTGGGTGAGTTGCCTAGCATCAATTTTACTATATGTATGTGAGTTGGAGAAAGGTATTAGGCACCTAGGTAGTCAGTGAATGTGCTATGTGTTGTCTTGCAAGGGCATACTAAGCAAGCCTATGTCTGCCTCCAGCCACAGCAGCTGATGGTTCCCCCTTGGAGTCCTCCTCTGACTGTGGCCATGGTGACCCAGGTGTTGGTAGGTTAATGTGTGTCTCTTCCCTTGCTAATCCTGCTGCATCTGCTGCCACAGTTTCGGATTGTGTAGCATAGCACATACTGTGAAGATTTGTGTACATGTGCATGGATTATACTGCAGGGCTCCACCAGATGTATCTAGGCACCAGAACCATGACTTCAGCAGCCCAGACACATGCTCTATGATGTTTCTGGTTTGAGTGTGTGCCACATTATGGTATTCTTCTGTGGCTGTGTACTTCTGATGGGTGTCATCAACCATGGTTCCAGTGCATAGCCCGCATACCCCAGTAAATGGACCTGTGGGATTTCCCCCCTATTAAACATCTGCTACAGCTATGATGTGTGCCAGATATGGAAGTCATAATAACTGCCAGTGTTCATAACACAGAGACTGCCCATGCTATGGAATAGACTTCCCATACATGTCAAGCATAGCACCTCAGTGGCCCTCTTCAAGAGAAATCTTGATGAGTGGATGGGAAATAGAAAATTCACCCCAAGGATCACTCCAGCACACACATTCAAGGTAATTCCCTGGGCATTGCACACAACTTGGTAGTTGATCGAGAGGTATCCCTTATGGTTAATGTAGATTCTACCCTGCTCACCAATGTGTACATGAGTGGAATCTATGGCACCCGGTACTTTAGGGTAGTGTGCTACACAGTAGAACTGTTGCATATTTCTGGATCTCTTCCAGAACCATGGGGAAAACATATGTGCTCATTGGCAAGTATGAGCATAGCATCCATGAACTGGTGAAGGATCCTGGATGCTGATGCATGTGACACACTCATCATGTCCCCAGCTCGTCTTTGAAAGGCACCTGTAGCTAAGATTCTAAGGGCTACAAATACCTATTTTCCACTGGGATGGGTTCACCCTCGGTTGGCTCTGGCTCTGAGATGGGGGCAGCAGAGTTCTTGTAGTGTGTCCCTGTCCACCCTGTAGCACTCTACAATCTTCAAGTCATGTAGCATCTGAAAAGTTACCTGGGGCCTGAAAACCCTTCTTCTACTCAACCTAGGTCTATTGGCACCAGCAGCAGCACCATTGGCTTCAGCCTGTAGCACATACAGATGGATCAAAGCAGCTGCAAACCCTAGTATTGTGTCACTGTAGATTTTCCATGTCTCTACTCCAATAGTATTGAAGTATACAGGAAAAAACAGTATGGAGTCCACATGGATGCTTTATAGCTTGTTGAATAGCTCCACCATGTTGGATTGGTTCATTAACATGCGTCTATTAAACACACCTGTTGCTTGCTCGTTAGTGAGCTATGCACACCTCAGCGCACCTTCATGTACCTCCGCATAAATAAGGTAAATGCAGGCAAAAGTGGTATTACTTTCCTCCATTCCCATGATATTGCACAAACATGGAGCACAAAAAGAAAAGGAAAGGTTGCACACCCTGTACTAGAACCCAGGACCATCTATACTCCAGCCCTACATATACACGTGCTGCTGCAGGAATAGTTACATGACAAGCACTGGGAAACCTGCCATTCATTTCTCCATTTACCATGACTGCATTAAGCATTGTATCACACAAACAATGACCAAAATAACAAAAAAGTACTTAAAGGGGACAGAGACACATTTTTACCAACAAATGAAGAGGAAGTTGCATCTTAAGAAAAAGAACTTATGAAATGTGCACTGGTTACGTGCATTTACACCCTTCACAGACCTACATGTACACCTCTGTAAGTCTAACATGACACACCGCCCCTGATGTCATCATTCACTGCTGCCATCCATTGAAAACAAACAGTGTAGGAGTGCCTACATGATGTGAACATCCCTACATGATTCCAATTTATTGGGATTCAGCAATTCTAATGAGTTCAGACCTCATTTGCATCTTCACAGTGCTGACAGTCCTGAATCTACAAGGTTGGCAACCATATAGCCATGGAAACTGAAGAGGAACTGAATGCTGAACACACAAGGGAAGATATTACTTTGCCATATATCTGTACAGAGGAGTAGTGTTTTTGAGACATTATGCCTGTATTTCATCAGCTATATACTGCATATGCTTACATGCCACTATGAATAGTCTGTTTCATGGGATTTTCACTTTTAGCTGTCTGCATTAGTTACAAGTGTATTCTTCATTTGGGAGTGGAGGAGTGAAGCTACATTTATAACTTGGCACTTAAAAAGGATATGTTGCTATTGTTACTCTCCTTTTGTTGCATTCACCCTACATAGAACTGGAATTGTGTCTGCTGTCACATGTTAAGGTCAGTTCTAACATTTACTTGCTCTTCTGTCCATGTAGACTCCTTTCCATAGCTGTATTCGAAAAGTTTTCACATACACAGGGAACACCAGCACAGAGTATACACAGTTGCTTTAGAGCTTGTTGAATCACTCCACTGTGTTGGTTTGCTTGATTAGCAAGTGGCGCAGTGGTGCAGCAGTAGCATTGTTGCTTCACAGCAAGAGGTTCTCTGGTTTGATTCTCCACTGGGGTGCCTTCTGTGTCGAGTCTGCATGTCCTCCCTGCATTTGTGTAGGTTTCCTCCAGGTGCTCTGGTTTCTTTCCACAATTCAAAGACGCATCTGGAGCATTTCTCCCTGGGTCTCTGCTGAAAACTGGCTTTGCTCCAAGTCAGACTTTCCTGGTAAACAAATGTTAAATATAAAATTAATAAACAATTCAGCTACTTATGCTGTAATTAGCATACCAAGATAGTTAACTTGTTTAAGTGTGAGTGAGTACTGTTACATGGAGTTTACTGAATGTAAGTATTCGCAGCTGTGTGAGTATAACACCTCGATGCTCACACGATAAAAAATGAATGTACATGCTTTATTGAACCCCCAGTCTTTCATATCTATCTTTCCTTTTTCTTTCTCTGTAATCTGTAGTGCCTAGTATGTCATATTCAACATTTTTGCATCATATATTCCCTGTTTCTTGAACTTTTTTTTTAATTATCCCGAACAAATGCATATTCAACAAGTACACAACAGGGTTTTACACATTTACCTCTCCTTCTTCTTTTCTATTATAAATTATACCTTTTCTCACAGGATATAATCTTGCTCCCCAAATAAAATTAAAAAAATATATTTCTTTTTCCATATTACTGAGAAAAATATAAACTCCATCTAGCTATGCTAATTTTCCTAATACATAGTCATTTTATATATATATATATATATATATATATATATATATATATTATATATATATATATATATATATATATATATATATATATATATATTGTGTATAGATAGATACATTTAAAAGAAAGGCAGAGTAAAACTTTTCCACCATGCTCTGTTTCCTTACTTCTTCCAATTTTTCTTTCCCCTTTGTATACTTATTTATTTTCTATTGTAATACAATCCACTCATTTTTCTTACTTCACCAAATCCTTTACTTTTAGCTGTGTTTAATTGCTGTTTTAATTTGTTCAATAGTATCTCAATACTTACTGTTACTTCATTCATCCATATCTTATCTCTTTCAACTATAACCTTGTGATCTGCATATGGCAGTTGTGTTGTTCCTTTATTCCCAATATTCAGCTCCCATGTTGCCTTTTTAACCCACATTCACATCTTTGCTTTATAGCATTCATTACCAAAACGAACAGGCACATGGTCAGGATGCAATCTTGTTTTACTCCTCTTTCTATTCTTACTTTTTCCCAAGACACCCTTTTACCATCACCTCTACCTCATAATTCTCATAACATGTCTTTAGAACTTTCACCTACACCATATGCTTCAAACATTTTCCACACTGTCTCATAATTAAAACCCTGTCAAAAGATTTTGAAACATCAGTTTACTATTCTTGCTTCTTCATTTTCTACTAGTATCAAATTTTCGACTTCTTTAACCATTGACATATTTTTACATTTCTACCTATAACACCAACCCAGCATCATCTAATACATGGTTCAGCAAATCTATATTCTTTTTTTGCAAAATTCCTATTAATATCTTGCAATCTGTCTTTCCTAAGGTTATTGTTTTCCAATTTTTATATCTTTTCTGTCATCCTTTTTCCATATAAATGTTATCGCATCATCACAGATTTCTTCTTTTATCCCATATCTTAGCCATTCAGTCACTATATGGCAAAATATTATTACATTTTTATTCATATCTTTATAAAAATTAGATCATTGTGCATCTGGAACTGGTGCTGATTTTTCTTTTCCTCCCATTAATTTTTTTATATAATTATTTTACCGTTACTTTTTTTCAATTTTTTTACCTCATTTATTATTTTTGTAACTTTCCATACTTCATCTTGCACATCTTCCTTTTTATGCATTTCAAGAACAAAATTCTCAGCTGTCTTCATAATTACTTCTTGGGCATATACAATGACCACTTTTCTTCATAAATTGCATCTAGTTTTCCTTCATGTACTTTATTCTATTTTTCTAACCATGAAGAAACTTCTTTTTTCCTTTAAAAGCATTTTATGTCTAAACATTAAAAACTTATCCTTTCCCTATTTTTTTCATATAATTTTCTTTCTAACTCATTTGTCTTTTTACCTCCTTTTCAACTTAAACTTCAAGCTAATTCAAAATTTTAGCATATATTGTCTTATTTTCTTGTATTGTATTATTTTAACATTTAAATATATCTTTTTTATAGTTTATTTAATATAAAACCTATCAATAAGTCCAATTTCCACAATATTCCCTCAAGGTCATATGCTCGTACTACAACTTCTCTTTTTCTTATTTTAATATATAAAAGTCTGCTGTTGACCTTTTTACTCTTTTTCATTCTTTTATAATTTTTTTATGTTCGTAATCTCAAAAGCACAATGCAGCAATGTGCTGAGCTGTTTGTGAACAATATTACCTACAGTAAGGCTGAAGATACAGCAAATCTACTGGCCAATAAATTTAGTTCTAACTTTACCACACTCTTCCCTCCATCTTTCCCTCAAGATATACCTGAAACTGGCTCCCCTCCAGCTACCACGCAAGACCAAGTCCTAAAAGTGTTATCAAAAGATAAAAATATTGCACTGATAGGTCCTAACAATATCCCTAGCTACATCTTAAATAGCATAGGTTCATAGATTCATAGGTGTATATTAGGCTAATGGCCCTGGAGCCTTTACAAGCCTAGCCCATAGGATTACCTTGACATTGTGCCACCCGACCTTAGTTCCCAGTGCCCCTGTCAAGTAAAGCCACTGGAGTGATCCTTGGGGTGAATTTTCTATTTCCCATCCACTCATCAAGATTTCTCTTGAAGAGGGCCACTGAGGTGCTATGCTTGACATGTAAGGGAAGTCTATTCCATGGCATGGGCAGTCTCTGTGTTATGAACCTGTCCTTCCAGCATGTTCTGTTGATTGTGGTAATGAGGTTGACATCTCTGGAGCATGTGGTTTTCTTTAGATGTAGCATTTCTAACAGAGTTGGGTCAGACATGGCTTTGTAAGTCAAGCAGAGATCGCCTCTAAGTAGGCAATATGACACAGACAATAGTTGGAGTTTTTTGAGTCTGTCCATATAGGACAAATGTTTAAGGCCTAGGATCCTCTTTGTGAGGTACTTTTGTGGCCTCTCCAGTTGTTACAGGTGTTTAGTGAGGTACATGCCAAATGGGGCACTGTACTCAATGATTGGCCTAATGAGGGAAGAGTAGAGGGAGACAATGACCTCTTTCTTCCTGGATGCAAAACCCTTAGTAATGAGATATGCCACAAAGAAAGACTTTCTGACCACAGTGGCACTGTGGTGGTGAAATGAGAGGTTGCCATCAACCTGTGTTTCCAGATCTCTTATAACGCCTTCTATGTTCAGTGGACTACCATCAATGTGGTAATTCATGGGAACCCAGTTTTTCCCAAAGGGGATAACGACACATTTTTTGGCATTCAACTTAAGGCCATGGTTCTCACACCAGTTATTGGTCTCAGTGAGGCCTTTCTGTAGGATGTCAACATCACTTGGGGAGTTAATAATAGCTCACAACTTGCAATTGTCTGTGAACTTTGTCAGCCCAAGTCCCTTTATGTTGGCCTGGACTTCAGAGAAGTAGATACCAAACAGGAGAGGACTCAGGACCGAGCCCTGTGGGACTCCACTCATGACTGGTTGGCAGTCTGACTTGCAGTCAGCTACTTTCACACTGTGGGTTCTACCTGTGAGCCAGTTTGCAACACACCTAGTGATATAGGGGTTGATTCCTAGCTCTGTGAGTTTCTTTATGATTCCTGAGTGGGGAATGGTATCAAAGGTATGAGGAACAATTTAGCCACACTCCTAAAAACACTGTCCAATATCAGCATCCATATAGGTTTGGTACCAAGCAAATGGAAAATCAAAAGTCAGTCCCCTGCATAAGGGAGAACCTTCCACAGACCTAGGCAGTTACAAACGCATATGTCTGACTAGCTTCTTATGCAAAGCCATGGAAAGACTTATCATGGAAGTAATCAATCAGGACATAGGGAACTCCAAACACTGGACCCTGGTTACTTTGGATTCATCAAGGGCAGTTCATGCTTACTCAAGCATACTCAATCTGGTGGATTTTTTTGAAAAAGTCAACAAAGCAATGGATGAAAGCAAAATTGTACATACCACATACCTCAGCATGGACAACACTTTTGACACAATTCCCTACTCAGGCACAGCAGAAAAGCTAAGTAAAAACTGACATCACCCACTGGATTGCCAACAGGCTTACAGACAGGCCACAGGAAATCAAAATAGGGGAGTTGTCTCCACAATGAGACCAGTCACCAGTGGAGTCCCTAGGGATCTGCTCTGAGACCTCTCCTGTTTGGCATCTATTTTTCTGAAGTAACAGACAAACCAAAGGGCTTTTGACTAAGTTAGTAGATGACTGCAAGCTAGGAGCACTCACCGAATCCAAAAATGACTAAGCCATCCTGCAGAAAGGTTTGTCTGAAATAAATAACTGGTGCCAAAATCATAGACTGAAACTAAATGCTAAAAAATGTATTATTGCATCCTTTGGGAAGTTATCTATCCTGGTGAATGACCGCATTAACAATACACCCCAAAAGTTGACTCAGTTGTTCTGAATATGGGAACTTATGTGAAAAGTGGCCTACTTGTTGACCAACATGTCTGTTGTTGTAAGAAAGTTCTTCTATACTACACTTATAAATAAAGGGGTGTCATTGTCCCCTTTTACTCAGCCCTCATTAAGCCAATCATTGAATATAATTCCCTGTTTGACATGTATCGGTCCAGACGCAGGCAACAATTGGAATGTCCACAGGGATACCTTACTAAAAATATACAAGGCCTAAATAGCATGTCTTACATGGACCAACTCAGAGCCCTATCACTTTACACTATATCCTATACACTGCTAAGAGATAACCTGTGTCTGCCATACAAGGCATCCCTCAATCCAATATTGATGGATTTACTACACATAAGCAAGTCAAATGGCATCAGAAATACTCAGTCTAGGGATCTAAACCTCTTCTGCAACATCAAAAGGATGGTTTTCAGGGATAGGTATATCTTGCAGAGGATATAGCTGCTCTGGAATAGACTTCCCATTCACATAAACAAAGTTTATCCCTGTCCATACTCAAGCACGACTTAGATCTATGGACAGGAAACAGTAACTATACCCCAGGACTGCACCTTTTACTAAAAATGGACACAGGCAGCTTCTACATGCTTTCTCCCATGCATGGTTCCACTCAAATTATCTATGGTATGAACTCACTTATTCTCATTAGGAGTAATATGTAACTATCAACCATGGGATGAATAAGGCTAGCCTCCAATCAAATAGGATAGGTTAATTTGAGCACAAAAAGGGACACCAGTTAGGCGTAAAATAGCCTGCAAGGGCATCTAGTCTAGTACTTACCTATGAACCTATAACATTTTCTTTATTACCTACCAGTTTCAGTATTTCGAGACCATAAAGTCGAATTTTGAATATAGCAAAACTTCATAACCGCAAATCTGGAAATATCGAATTCACAGTTATGGTGTTCCGGTACATGACGTGGGATGTACATGATGTATGTTTAGTGTGTAGATCTGGCTGGAATTTCAGGTAAGTCACTATTTTGTAAGGGTTTGGGGTAGGTGTTTTAGTGTATGTGAGTGTGTTTGGAAGTTGTAGGTGTGGGTTAGGGTAGGCAGATAAAGTATGACTATTTAAGTGCTGAAAGTGGTGGTGTTTGTACATATGTGATGTGTGTGTGCGAGGGGACTGTGAGTTTGCTGTCTTTTACTGTTTGGTGAGATCTCAGAGTTAGTATATATAAGTAGCAGGAGGTGCAGGGGTGCTTATCTCCCTGCTTATTTGTAGTGTAGGTTTGTTTATTTGTGTTTTTGTGTTTGTGTGGGTAGGATGGTGTATGTGTTGTGTGGTGTATGGTGTGTTTATGTTCGCAATTTTTACTTTCGCGGTTTTGGGGTTTTGGCATTTTGAACATATGACTTTATAGTTTCGAAATACTGAAATTAGATATTTGGGTATTTTGAGATTATAAAGTGAATCCATATATATATATATATATATATATATATATATATATATATATATATATATATACACACACATATATATATATATATATATATATATATATATATATATATATATATGGGTCCCCTTCAGAATTTCGAATCTTAAAACTTCAAAACCCATATGATTCAAGACCATATGTTCGAAGTTTTAAAACTTTGAAATTCTGAACAGGGATCAGCATACAGCGTGGACCGGGAGATTTCCCTTGTCCTCACTGTAGTGCGATCTAGGAGCTGGTATATTTAAGTTGTGGGGGGTTCAGGGGGGCTTGCCCCCTGCTATACACAGTTTTTTTGTTGTTGTTTGTGTTTTGCAGGTCTACTGCACATTTTCGAACATTCAAATGTTCGATCATATGGTCTTGGCCATATGGAATTTGAACATTTGAATGTTCGATCATGTGAAGTAGACCCATATATATATCTATCTATATCTATATATATATATATATATATATATATATATATATATATATATACATACACACAAACACACACACACATACATATATCTATATCAAGCAAAAAGACATTGATTGATTAATATTGAAGCAGAAAACAATAAAAAAATGCATAAAACACCATTTTATGAAAGGGGAAAAGCCCCCCTGCATCTCCAACCCCCTCTGTGAAAGGGCAGATTCCCAGTCCCTGCTGTACTGCAATCTTATACACACAGCAGCCCATATTAAGAGACTTCAGTCTCTTAACCCAGCACAGCAATGAAAAAAAGTATATTTGTTCTTTCAAATGTCCAATATTATGAATTTCAACTGTTTATCTATATCTGTATCTATATATAAATTAAGCCATGATTTAGCAGCCCACTGACAACTGAAAGAAACTCACTGATTCCCAATAGAACAACAGTTAGGAATGGTTCTTACAATGGGACAAGTTCTCTACTTTCCCAGTCTTCTTCCAAATAGGGCTTTAACATGGATCCAAATGGAAGTCAAGTCCTCTGATCTCCTGTTCCTAACAGTCCCTGAATTGGTAATTAACTATTTTTGTTCACTAATCCATCACCAAACAACATATATCTATCGATTTACTATTGTATATTTAACAATCAAAATAAATTCCTACCCTAAATATCAACTAAGTTCAGCTTGAAATGTCAAGAAGGTCAGAATGTCGCAAAGACACTTCCTGTTGCAAATTCAACCTTTCTCGATATCCAAAGACTGTGGTCCAACACTGCACATCACATGTGCCCCCCACATCCCCTGCAAATGATATATCCCATCTATGAGATCACACTACAGTGAGGAAAAGGGTAAATTTCCTAATTCCCACTGTACAGCAATCTCTGGTTATAAGATCGACCTCATATGTGCAAATGCACTGTGCATTCCCTGAACCGGGACTTGCACAAATGAAGGTTTGGCAACATGGGATTCAGCCAACTGTACTTCGACATCCAGTGGTCGCTGAACCTTTACTCAAAATTGTGACTGTAAACCTTATCTATCTATTTATCTATCCGTATATATGTTTATATATCTATCTGTATATATATATATATATATATATATATATATATATATATATATATATGTTATCCATATAGCAGTCCATAGGTGAAGAATAAAATAAAAACATCATTGTATTTTATCTTCAATAGCAGTGCATCATCAATAGTTTATTTACATCCCTACAAACATAAAACCACTGAAATTCATCTACACCTCCATATTTATGCTATTCACTATAAAAGGAAAGTAGAGGTTTTCAACTGCATCCATAAGCCATAGACAGTAACACCTCCAAAGCACTCAAGCCTGGCTAAAATATCCTCATAACCTAACAATCTAGGCAGGTGAAAATACAGGTGAGCAGCTGACAGCATTAAGAGACTGGTGAGCTCCACTCTGCAAATGGTTTACCCCTTGGTAGGAAGGCTGAGTATGCAAGGAAGTGTCTATATAGCTCCAAAAGGCAGCCAATGTGGAGGTCACAAGGCTGGAATGGGGTGGTATAGATTAAGGCCCACTCCTCAGCAGTAGTGTAATACTGCAACAGCATCCTCAATCTCCTTCTCTGCCCCGGACATGGGTCAGATTGTTCCAATGGAAAGTTAAGTCAGGTCCTGTAGCCTCTGTGGATGAGGAACAGTTATCTTTTCTCCACTGCTGAGGAACTATGGAGGTGGTGTACATAAGTAAGAAAGTAGAGGTAAAGCCCCACATAGGGTTGTTCAGAAAATAATTGTTTTAGTTATTTTGGAGGGAGTTACAGTTTCAGCCAGTTGTGTACATGTGTTTGGTGGTTTAACTTGCAGTTACTCTGGACCAGGTAGCAGATGCACATAAACTTTGATAACCCCGCCAAAAAAAATACCTCATTCCACCCAAAACAACCTCTGTAAACCCAAACTATGGACTTTGTTTTGCAAAATAAGTAAAATAAAGTTTAAAAAACTGAAGCACAGGCAACATTTCCCATTCCCTGCAATTAAAAAACAACTTTTGGAGGAATGAAAACTGATATGTACATAGGTCAGGCTTTATCTCCATGTTCTTGATGCCCTTCCTGGAACCTAAGACTTTACTGAGCTTAGGAATTAACTGAATTCATATTAGTGACCGCCAACTTCAAAAATGTCTAGATAGAAGTGTCAGGCATCTGAGAAACTACTTGGACAAAGGCAGTAATTCCTAGCCTGGCTAAACTCTGGGTTAAAAGAGAAAAGACATGTCAAAACATCAGAGGCAAGATTAACTCAAGTACAATCTGAAAAATTTGAACTTATGTGCCAAAACAAAATATGTGGGCTCCAATGTAGTACAAATTTGGAAAAAATATCTATTACATCATGATTGTAATCATGACGGTCTTCTATTTATTAATTCAAAGCACATTATACAGTTGAAAATACACAATTTTGTATCTACAAAAAATTGACCTTCCAAAGTTTAATTGATATCTTAAAGTTAAAAGAACATTTGAACTATTGCAGGCAATTGATTGCATCACAACTTTTTAATAAATAATATAATATAGTAAGATGTTAAACTTATCTCCTTTCCCCCTTATTAAACAACAGTTACTTAGTGATTTTATTGTATGTGGTCTGAACTCTGTGGAAAATGTAAGACCCAAAATGAATTTACCCAAGAGCTATCTGACAGTTTTAGGCCAAATCCTTACTGTGTCAAGCTACAAAATCTACAATAATTACTACTTTCCAAAATTTAATTGATATCTTAAAGTTAAAAGAACATTGTGAACTATTGAAGCCAATCAATTGCAACCCTAATTCTTCCCCCAATTAAACAAATAATAGATTTTATTGTATATGAAACTCAACTCAGGAACCCCACACAGCCTTCCTGAAGACACTGGAGGGTATAAATGTATCTCCAAACACCATCATATTGGGTGACTTCAACTACCCGAATATAGACTGGGAACATTACTCAAGCCCTAACTTTCTAGCCCAACAGTTCCTGGAGTTCATAAATTCAAATGCCATGGAACAGCTAGTCACTGTTCCCACGAGAGGAGAAAATATACTAGATCTCATTATCACAAACATGGGGACAAAATGCTCACACGGAAGTATATCCCTCATTGGTGAGATCTGATCATAAACTAATCTCACTGGAAATCCACATCCAAAAGTCCACAGTGAAGAACTTCTCTAAAGCAAACTTCACACTACTCAAGACTGGTGTGGTATCCTTCAAGGCCCCTGAGCCAGTGGAAACCACAACCCAAGCTGCAGAAGCCCTTACAAATGCCTTCTATGAACACCTCCAGGACTACATGGATCAGGCAATCCCAAATAAAACCAAGACTCTTTCCACAAAGGGCAAACGTCCAGTCTGGTGGACCCCAGCCATTAACAAACTTTACAATAAGAGGAGAAAGCTATTACATGATAGAACAAAATCCATAAAAGGAAGTCACCCTGATCATTATTAAAAAAATACGAGCACTCATAAAATCAACTAAGGCCAATTTTGAGAGAAAAATTGCCATGGATTCAAAGGACAATCATAAGGCCTTTTTCAGCTATGTTAGGAACCTGGGTGGAAACTCCCAGATATGCTCAGAATTAGTCCAAAATGATACAAAAATCACTGAACCCACAGACATTGTCAACATACTGGCAGACAGGTTCAGTGCAAACTTCACCTAAAGGAGAGATAACTATCCCAGTGGAGTGTAGCCTCCCAGACATCTCAAATCAGGTGAAAGCTGAAAGCTCTCTCTAAAGCTAAAAACACAGCATCAATGGGACGGATGGTGTCCCCGGCTGTGTGCTACACGAGCTAAATGAGGAATTAAACCCACACATAAGGCAGCTGTTTAATCTCAGCCTTACCACAGGATACGTGCCCAGGAGTGGTGACGGCAACTGTGGTCCCACTCCACAAAGGCGGTGCCTCGGACCCTGGTAATTACGCCCATAAGCTTAACAAGTCTAGTCTGCAAAGCTATGGAGAGGATCATAATGGAGCTCATAAACAAAGATATAGGGACTTGCAGACATTGGACCCGACCCAGTTTCAAGGGAAGATCATGCCTTTTGAACTTGGTCGACTTCTTTGAAACAGTCACCAAGGCCATTGATGAGGAAAGGCAGTCCATACAGCCTACCTTGACCTTGCAACACAATACCCATTGTAGAAAACTTACCAGCTTAAATGTAAACCCATATGTCACAAGATGGGTTGCAAACTGGCTTAAGGACAGAACCCACAGGTTTTAGAGTTGCTGGCAGTATGTCAGACTCCAAGCCGGTCACAAGTGGTGTCCCACAGGTATTGTTCGGCATCTACTTCTCAGAAGTACAGGCCAACATGGGAGGACTTTGGCTGACAAAGTTTGCAGATGACTGCAAACTGGGTGTCATAGTGGAAAGTGCATCGGACACGGATATCCTTCAGAAGGGACTCACGGAAACAGATAGCTGGTGCCAGAGCCATGGCCTGAAGTTAAACGCCAAAAAATGTATAGTCAAAAACAAGGTAACCCCAAGCTACCATATAGGTGGCAATCCACTAAGCACAGAAGAGGTTATCAGGGACCTGGGAACCCAGGTTGACAGTGGCCTTTCTTTTGACACTCACGTTGCTAAAGTGGTTAGAAAGACCTTCTACATTGCCCACCTGATCATGAAGGGATTCACATCCAGATCTAGTGAGGTCATTGTTCCCCTGTACTCTTCACTTATCAGACCAATGATCAAGCACAATGCCCCATTCGGGATGTACCTCGCCCGACCTCTGCAGCAGTTGGAGAAACCCCAAAAGTTCCTCACCAAAAGGATAAAGGGACTCCAAAATCTGTCATATGCTGCCAGATTGAAGAAACTCCAGCTCTATTCAGTCGCATACCTTCTGCTCAGAGGTGACATGTGCCTGACATACAAGGCCATGTCCAACCCGGAATTAATGGACATGCTCCACCTCAAAAAATCCAAATCCACCAAAACCACTAGAGCACGGATATAAATAGGACATGCTGGAGGGATAGATTTATCACTCAGAGACTCCCTATGCTGTGGAATAGAGTCCCGGTCCATGTGAGACAGAGCACCTCGCTGGCTCTGTTCAAGAGAAATCTTGACCTGTGGATGGGAGATCGTAGGTTTACCCCGGGAATCATCTCTGTGTCACTGCTGGACAGAGGCACAACAAACTAATGGGCACAGTATTTTTTCATATAAGGGGTGGCGTAAGCCACAAAAATTTTGGCTAGGCTTATAAATGCCTTGGGGCAGATAGCCTAGTATAAACCTATGAACCTATAAACCTATGATCTGAACTCAGTGGAAAGTGTAAGAACTAAAATAAACTAAAATTAATTTACACAAGGGCTGTCTGATAGTATTAGGCCAAATCTTTTACTAAATGTGTCAAACATGATCCACGATACCTCCAAGATATATTTTATAAAAGAGCTATGGGACTGTCTAAACCTTTACCTACCGTAAATAAACTTATTAATAAATATAAGTATATTGATACTTGTGTGTGTGTATGTGTGTGTGTGTGTGTGTGTACATATATATATATATATATATATATATATATATATATATATATATATATATATATATATATATATATATAGATATATATATATATCCTTATTGGACAAATCTCTGACAAAAACAAAAAACGTAATTAAAAGCACTATACAATTAAATCTTAAGCACATACCACTATACAGTTGTATTATACAGACTATACGATCCTTAACAATGCCTACATGATTGCGATGACAAAGGCTTCATATTTTCCATCTTATTCATCATTATATGAAGCATCTGACTTGCAAAATACTGATATATCCCACAGTTTTGGGAATGCAAATATGTGTAACAGTTACACATTAAAATAAAGGGTAAATTAAGCCAGTATGGCTACAAAGGAAGGGGTATTACTAAAAAATGATGCAGTCCTACACATTATGCATATAACAGTGTTTTATAAAAGACCAACATACATTAGTAACATTATTTATGTTTACAAAACTCTGTATTATACAAAATTGGACTAATATAAAGAATATAAGTTGGGAAAGGTTCATAGAGATAGTTACAAAATATATTAAGGTATTTAAAATCATAGTACAGAATAAGAAAAATGCCCCTTTTGTTATAGATTGTTGGTCCAAAATATTGAATGCATTTAATTATCATAAAGGTTTCAAACATGAGCTATTCTATCTACTACTATACTTCACACACACACACACACACACACACACACACACACACACACACACACACACACACACACACACACACACACACACACACACCTACCTTTTGGGTTGAAATGAGAATTAGTTTTAGAAGATGTTTAGATGTCTATTGTAATCAGATTACTTATCTATTCTGATCTAATAGTATGAGTGTTATTAAACGTTGTCCTGCTCTACATATATAACAGATCTGTAAAGTTGCAATTAAAACTTGAGTATGGTCTCACAAATTATTTGATCATGTCATGCAACACACCTGTAAATAATTGTATATATATTTGTAGTTTGTTGCTTTTTAGTGTGTTGGTTTTATATATATATATATATATATATATATATATATATATATATATTTTTTTTTTTTCTTTTTTGGGGGGGTGCTTGTATGATTGTTGATGTCATTATTGCTGTTCTTTTAAAAAATATATACTCAAATAAAAAAAAAAGTCTAGGCAAAAGAAAGATTGCAGCCAAGGGAGTGATCTGTTAAAAAATATAAAAGCAATTAATTCCTAGGTTCATAGGATGATAGTAGGCTATTGGCCTACAGGCCCTTATAAGCCTAGCCAAGAATTTTGCCCATGTTCCCACAAAGTCAGCACCTGTTTCCCCTGTCCAGCAGAGAAGAAGTGGGATCCCAGGGGTGTATTTTCTATCTCACATCCAGTCGTCCAGGTTACTCTTAACGAGGACTAGAAAGGTACACTGCTCGACATGGAGAGGGACTCTATTGCACAGATGGGGAATCTTTAGGACACAAATCTATTCTGCCAACAAGTTCTATTAATGTCACAGACCAAGTTGAGGCCTGGCATCCAGGTTGCGCAAGTGGAGTTTGACTTACTGATATGCAGCAACTCCATGAAGGCTGGGTCTGTGATGGCCTTGTATGCTAGATGCAGGTCACCTCGGAGCAGTCTGTATGAGATTGAGTAGTGGGACAAGGCTTTTAGCCTATCTGTATAGGATAGGTGTTTGAGACCCTGGAGTTTTGTGGTCAGGAATCTCTGCAGTCTCTCCAGCTGCTCCATGTGATTGGCAAGGTATATGCCAAAGGGGGCATTGTACTCAGTAATGGGTCTGATAATGGAGGAGTACAGGGATGTTATGACCTCCTTGTTCCTGAATGAAATACCCTTACTTATGAGGTGGGCCATATAGAAAGCCTTCTGTACAATGGAGGCAACATGGTGGTTAAAAGTCAGGTTGCTATCAACCTGGGTGCCCAAGTCTCTTACGACTAATTGCGTGCTTAGTCCACTGTTATTTATGTGATAATCAGTGGGGATGCCATTTTCCCCAAAAGGGACAATGGTGCATTTCTTGGCATTCAGTTTGAGGTCATGCTTCTGGCACCAGTCACTAGTCTGAGTAAGGCCCTCTTGGAGGAAGTTCACATCACTAGGGGAATTTAAGACAGCACCCAGCTTGCAGTCATCAGCAAACTTGGTCAGCCATTGACCACTAGTTTTGGTTTACACCTAAGAAAAGTATATCCAAAACAGTAGAGTCCACAAGACTAATCCTTGGGGTACACCACTTGTTACGGGTCTACTACTAGAGGTGGCTTCCCCTATTTTGACTGAGTGTGTTCTATCAGTGAGTCAGTTAGCTACCCATCTGGTAACACAGAGGTTGATGCCTAGCTGGGAGAGTTTATCTATTATGCCTGAGTGGGGAATAGTGTCAAAGGCTTTAGCTAGGTCAACATAGGTGGTGTGCACCATCTTCCCCTCGACCATACCTTTGGTAAATGTTTTCAAGAAGTCATCCAAGTTTAACAGGCATAATCTCCCTTTGACAAAACCAAACAGTGTGGGGTCAAGCATTTGGAGGTTGCCAATGTCCTTGTTTATAAGGTCCATGATAATGCATTTCATGGTCTTGCAGATCAGGCTAGTTAGGTTGATGGATCTATAATTGCCTGGGTCAGTGGATGCTCCACCTTTGTGTAGAGGGATGACAGTGGCTGTCCTTCACTCAGCTGGGATGAAGCCGGTGCTCAGGCTTTGGTTAAATAGGGTGCCTAATGGAGGTGAGAGCTCATGCCTGAGTTCATGTAGGATACAGCCAGGGATGTTATTGGGTCCCAGGAGACTGTATTTTTTGCCTGGGAGAGTGCATTAAAGACCTGCTCCCTGGGGATGTCCTGGTTTACTGATGGGGGGACAGGGGGGTGAAATTTTCACTGAACCTGTCTGCCAGCAGGTTGGCTATATCTACAGCGTTTGTGTATGTGGTGTCCTTGACCACCAGTTCAGAGCAGTTTTGGGTGTTACCTTTAAGATTGCAGACATACTGTATGCGAAGAAGGCCTTGTGCTTGTCCTTAGTGGATGTGGCCAATTTGCATTAGCCTTAGATGACTTAACCAGTGACCTTATTTGCTTGTTCAGACAAAGGAGAGATTACTTCCAACTAGGCACCTGCTCCTTCTTGGTCCTGGATAGTAATTTTTTTCCTTTTATTATAGAGTTTGTTTATTGTTGATGTCCACACGACAGTTTTACTCTTCCTTGAGGAAGATGATTTGGTCCTGTCAGGTATTGCTAAGGCCATACAGGTATATAGGTGCTAATATAATTTTTTGGTGCAGGCTTGGACATTAGTGTTAGTTCCAACTGAAAGAATGGTTGCTGTGAAGCTTATACCTGCTCTCAGGAGATTGTAGTTAGCTTTGGAAAAGTTTTTTTTGTTTCACCCTGGCGGGGGGCAGTCAGGGAAGATGGTGACTTTGAAAGTGATCGCTTTATGGTCGGATCTTACCAAGTAGGATGACATTGTAGGGGTGCTACAATGGCTACTCATGTTGGTTAGGACCAGGTCCAGGATATTTTCACCTCTTGTAGGGGTGTTGCCTACCTGATTCAATGCATCAGCATTGAAAAAGTCGAGGAATCTCTGGGCATTCATGTTTGGGTTAGAATAGGTCTTCCACTCTATGGGTGGGTAGTTAATGTCGCCCAGGATCAGGGTATAGGGTTGAATCTTGATGATGCACTTACTAAATTACAGCAGCTGACAGTGATAAATGTGTATAACATTAAAAACACAGTCACACATCGCAAAGTGCAATTCAAGCACATCCAAAACATATTAATGCAACATAAGTCTTTACCCAGCAAAACAGAAAAAAATTAATAACAATACCAATTTGTTAACCAGGTAGGCCCACTGGATACACAGTCCCTTTTCAGGGGTGACATAGTCAAAGCAGAAGGGAAGAAAATATTTTTATACAAGGTAGAAGAAACCACACGTTTTAGTGATAAAGTGAGAAAGCAGGAATAGTCGGAACATAATGATAAATTAAGGGATCACTTATCAGAATATGATACAGAATGGGAAATGTCCAGGAGTGAAAGATAACATCGATAACATACATCTAAAAAGTCCCACCAATGGCAGGTAATCCATTTTTCAGAAGGGTGGAACACAATCACACTAAGAAATTGAACAGCAAGAAGTAGGAATCAGATCCTTGGAAGCAACAGATGATGAAGAAAAGAGAGTTCATGTAAGTCCAAGGAATACTCTGATAGTAGTAGAAGCAGGAGACATAAGTCATGGAATATAGAAAAAACAAGTCAAGTAATGACTCTGAAAATTTACTGGACAAATCAAGTGGAGCCAGTAGTAGAACACGGCCTGTGATTTTCTTGGAGCCATTTGACACAGCCAACAAGCAGTGCTGGGCAGTTAAGGTTTTAAAAGGCTAGAAACAAGAGTATAAAAGATGGCTGAAACCCATTCAATGTGTACACTAGAGTATGCATATGATGCTGAGATTTCATGAATTGCACCACTGTTTGGACTTTCAGCTACTGTCATTTTACTGCACTGTTGTACTGAAATTGTTTGTATTACTGTGCCTTTTAAACTGAATTTTATTGCTGTTTTCACTGTTTACAAAGCTTTTTTGCTATTTTCACTGCTTGTTATATATTTTCTAGTATTTTTCACTGTGTTAAAGCTATCTGTATTGCTTGTTCAAAATTTCCTGCCAAGCAGTGTTTAAATAACTGATCTGTTAACTGTTTAAAACATTCTTTAGAGTCTCTTTGCTATTTTTTTGCTGTGTTAAACATTCTCTATTGTTTCCCTCTGAAACTATGGTATCTAGTATCTGTAGCATAGTCCAGATACAGGCTGCTGCTTCTGGGTCTGTCTGTAGTGGTTGCTTGGTCTGAGCATGTTTTCCAGGCCCTCTTGGATTGGAAGGGGTCTGTCTGGACTTTTGTGAGAGGATTGTGCTGATTGAACCCTGTTTGGTAAAGGGAGTTCAGTCTAGGACTTAGAATAAGCATCCACATTGGCCCTTTTGAATCTTTTTAAAAAGTTTTTTATTTCAGGTTTTTAGCTTCTGGTATTTAGGCCAGTACCACATACTGCCACACAATTGTGTGTCAAGGTCGGATATTTATATTCAACAATTTTTACCTTAGATACAACTGTAGCACACCAGTGCAGACCTTATCCTTAGTGCTTTCCTGGTCAAAGAAATACTGTTATTGAGCTGTAACCTTTTAAACCACCAGCAAAAAAATAAATAAATAAACACATAAAATAAAACAACAGGCAGAAATTTACAACCATTGAGCTCCTCCGTGAAAATTTCTTAAAATACACCCCTAGTGACAACAGTCTGCAACCTAGCATTATGGGCAGTTGGACTACCCTTGTTTCTCCTGCCAGCCATGTTGACTTGGGTCTCTTGAGGTAGTGTAGCAATTGTCTCATGTACAATGATAACCCTCTACTAATAACTTACTCTAGTACAGAGTATGAGAGATGTATCTACACCAAGACTCTTGGATCCATGCTCTCTCACACTCAAAACAGTAACATGGAAGAGGTTGTGAACTCACCCACCACTACACATCAAACACAAATATCTACATACACAGAGGTTCTCTCAGAAACACTACCAAAACACCAGAGACCTCTAAAACAAAAGACTGCTACAACAAACACAGCCTCCACAACACCCATGACACATAGCAACACCAATGTCTCACCACCAAGCCCATAAAGCATAACACTCAAAAAAACAAATTTTCTTGTCATTGGAGACTCAATAGTGAGACACACAAATGTTCCACTTACCAGGCTGAACAAGGAGAAAGTCACACTTTGCCTGTCTGGTGCCAGAATTAATCAGATCACACATGCAATTAGGACGGTCAGCAACAAGTACTATTATGACTCTGTCATAGTTAATGTTGGTGTGAATGACCTGAGACATACCTCACTTGACTATATGAAGAGAGACATGATTGAGCTCTCTCAGTCTGTGTCCTAGGCAGATATATCCCTAGCCTTAAGCAGCATACTACCCTTAGTTAGAATGATGACACAATATAAACAAAAAATGATTGATTTCAATAATTGGCTTAGGTTTTCATGTCACTCGAAGGGGATCCAGTCCTTATCAGCCTGGGAAGCCATGGTTTGACAAACCTCACTGCTTTGCCAGAGATGGTTTGCACTGGCACTTCTAGGCTTTTGGCTGCTGGCAAAAGCTCTTGCCTCCCCCATAGTGCCTTTTTTTAGGCAATGTCTCTAAAACAACATTACCAACATGAAATTAGCCAGTTAGAGCAAAATAAGGCTCAATCTGCTAAATGCTAGGAGCTTAAGCCAAAAACTGCACATCCTTGAAGCACTTCTATCACAAGAAGATGTAGATGTCTGTGCAGTCGCAGAAACCTGGTTCAAGGCCTCACAAAGCTACAATGCCTTTCACACCTTTAGATTGTAAAATGAATTTATGGAAATGAAAGGAGGTGGTGTTTCTATCTATATTAACGATAAATTCACCTCCTATGTAGTTAGACTGGACAACTCCTTGGAGTTACTCCACATCCAGGTAATGGTGGATAAGACCCCCATTCAAGTCATAGCCAGTTATAGATCCCCTTCATAGGTCATGTCACTCACAAAGCCTATTTGACCAAACTGGAGACAATCCAAATTTTACCAAACACTCTGGCTATGGGGGATTTCAATTATCCCACCATCAACTGGGAAACCTATGCTAGCCCCAACTTGCTAGCTCAAACGTTCCTTGACTTCATTAATTCAAATGCCCTGTAACAAATTGTTCAGACCCCGACAAGAGGAACAAATATTCTAGATCTGGTCCTCACTAACATGTCAAACAGATGCACTGCCGAAACTGACGGACTGTCATTAGTTAAATCTGACCACAAAAAAGACACCGTGAAAAAACACTCCAACAGTCCCCCAAAGAGAACAGAGGAACATAGGAATTCTCCTCAAATAAACAAACTGGAAGCACCGCTTTGGCTGCAATTTCTTTATTTCATCTCATTCTGGTACCTCGGCTCCATCAGCCTTCTAAGGAATAAAGTCATACAATTTTAGCAGCCTTTTTATATCCTCTTAATTACTGCACTAATTAATTCAAATACATTCACTTAATTCCAAATCTCAACAACTACTACCCAAACCTTAAAGGTGTACTCCCAATAAATACCAATACATGCAATGTAAAACATAAACAATTCAATATAATATACAATTTCCTTATACATTGTTTTTTATACATTATGAAATGATTCTTAATAAATAATAATCGCTATACTTAATATTTTTGCATTCATTACACCATATATTTCAACAACAATTACTTTACCTTTCATTCAATACTTTTTCATATAATTTCCTCTTTTGTACAAACTACCACTCACAACTTTGTGTTTCTATACCTTTAATTTAATTTTCATGATTTTCAGACCTCTTTTAACATGACGTGGACACTAAATTATTAATAAATTCATTAAATAAACAGACATGGATATTACACATCCCAATTAATTTCTAAATTTCACCCCCTTGGGTATAAAGTGCCTAAATTCATTATCATTCTTGTTTCTAACTTTAACAATTTTCATTTGAATTCATCTCATCCCACATTCTTACACCCATAGGGTTGCGCCAATATACTAAAGAGTTTTCCCTGTGACCCATGCAAAAATGCTCAGCCACTGGACTTTCCATTCTCCTATTTCTTATATTACCTAAATGTTCTAAAATTCTCAATTTCACCTTTCTTTTGGTTTGCCCCACACACCACTTCCTGGGTGTACATCCACATCCAATAATGTAGACTACACCAAAGGAGTCACACCTAAATTCATCTTTAATACAAAATCATTTCCCATTTATTTTCCAACCATCCACATTTTTCATTTTGCATATTTTGCATGCTCCATAAGGGAAAACACCCTTCCTAATCCCCTTTGTGTCTCCAATCCTTGATTTTAACAACTCCTTTAACTTTCTGAAATGGCCATAAGAAAAACTTACTTTTTCCTGGGAATAAGTTCCCCACTGTTTCATCCCTACTGATTACTGGCCACAAGTTATCCATAAGATTTTTCAATATTTTGACAGGGGAGAGAAGTTGGTCACAAAAAATATTGGATCTGCTTCCACTGTACTCTCTTTGGTCTTTCCTAGATTTTCCTGAAAGCTTCTAAGATACCTTGACCTATCTCTCTTTTGTGTGTTACCCCTTAATTTGTCTAGAGCTGCCAATATGTCAAGCTCTCTATACCCCCTCTTAAGCAATTTGTTCTTCACCAAAACATATTCTTTTTCCAACTCCTTCTTATCAGAAGTGTTGGTTAAAGTTCTCTTAATAAAATCATTGCCTTATGGAGACTTTAAGTGTAAGGGATGTGCACTACCTACCTCCAAAAAATTCTCCGCAGCACTTACCTTATGAAAAGATTTATACTGTAAATTTCCCCTGCCATCCACATAGAACTCTACATCCAAAAATTGTATGCTCTTCCTGTTCACTCTATATGTGAACTCCAACCCAAATGCATTCTGGCTCAGTGTGTTCATAAAACCTTCAAACTCACACAGTTCCCCTTTGCATACAAAAATCAAATTGTCTGTGAAGCATTTAAACATAACCATTCTATTCCTCATAAATTGTGTTGGATAAATATACAGATTTTCAAAATATGACATGAAAAGTATTGCATATGAGGGGGCAAATGCTGGCCCCATCACTGTCCCTTCCAACTGCAAATATACTTCTCCTTCAAATACAAAGTAGTTATGCGTTAAAGCATATTCCAAAAGTTGACAAATATAAGAGGTTCTAGGTCCCTCCCCCATGATTCTTACAACCACTTCCAAACCTTTTTCAGTTCTAATATTTGTATACAAGGATTTTATGTCAACACATGCAAAATAATACTCAGATTTCCATTGTATTTGATTCATACATTCTAACATATGTGATGTATTCTTAATATATGACTGGATTTTTGGAAGGTATGTCTTTAACTGGGAATCCAAAAAAATGCCTAGGTTCTGTAGATACACCCCCTACCCCCGACACTATTGGTCTTCCTAGGGGTTTCGTCATAGATTTATGAAGTTTGGGGATTGCAAAAAACCTGGCATCCTTTGAATTCTTTAAATACAATTTTTTAATATCCCTGCCATCAAAAAATCCAAATCTTTCACCTCTCTCAAGCATTTCCACCAAGCCTTCACTGAATTCCTTCAATGGACTGGAGGGTAGCTTTTTTTATAGGTCTTCTTGTCAGATAACAATTCTAAGACCATGTCATCATACTCTTTTTTTATTTAAAATAACCCAATTCCCTCCCTTGTCTACTTGCGTGAATACATACTTGTGAGCAAGACTGCGTAGCTGTTTACGTATTAACCATTGTTCCCTACTTAAATTCCACTGCATTTTCAAATGTTAAAATAGCATTGGAGCTTTTCGGTGGCACAAATGAGCTACAGACAAGCACTTTTGGTACCTCCAATCTTTCATATCCAGTAAAGAAACAGGTACTTTGAGACCCACATACATTAACATCATCATCTACCTCATCTATATCAATAAATGGATTATCATAGATAGATAAATTTAGCAGTGAATCATCCATATCATCTCTGGCACACACAGTGCATTGTCCTCTCTAGATAATTGTTTTTAGGACTAAAAAAATACCCTCAAATTTAACTTTCAACAAAATCGCTTGACTTCATCCAAAAGATCCGCCAGTGAGGGCATACAAGTAGGAACATACTTAGTGCCTTTCAATAATACATTTCTTGCTGTCTCTGTCAATATAAGATCAGATAACTTTGCAATGTTTATTTAACCCTCTCTTCTAACGTTTTCATTATCACCACATATATAATTTTCATCAGTCACTGGTTGTATTACATTGCTCTCAACACATAATACACTCTCATTAAACACCGAAAACATATTTGCATTATTTTCAACATAAAGTCCATTATGCGTTCTGTTCTTTTTACAAACTAAGAAAGACTGTCCAAACAGAAGTCACCAAGGAAAGTATTTGATGTGCTTTTAACAGTACATACCTCTATATGTCCATTAGGACACTTCAGTTCCTCTTTCCCTTTCCGTGGAACCTCCTTTCACTGCCTTTCCCTCGATTCTGGGTATCCGATTCCTCCATGCCTTCCATCTGAGACAGACCGCCAACAGTTTTACTTACATCTTCAAATGAAAACCTTTTACGTACATTTGAAATCAACTCGCCTGAAGACACCAAGGTCTCGTGAGAAGATGGACCCGATCGGCTACTACTTCTTCTCTCGGCCTGGTGGTGAAAACTACCTCTTTTTTCATTGCATTGCCAGGAGAAAATAATGCCAGTATTATAATCACTGATATCCCAGCTCAGCTTTTTCTTTTTTCTCTCAATGACTTCCGATTGAGCTTTGGCTACATTCGCTTTAATTTTATTAAGTTTACTGGAAAAGTCAACTTCAGATGTCTCAGACATCAGAACCTCCTGTAGATGTACTATAGTGTTCAGTGCCTTCTCCTGCACACGGATATTTCTCTTTATTAATATTTTAAGGCAGTTAATAGTGCAGGATAAGGAAACTGTTTTCCACTCCTCCAGTAGATCTAACTCTTCCTCAGAAAATTCATAAGCTGGTAGCCGATCTACTCTGAGCCCCCTTGGTGTAATATTCAGGTCTACATACTTTTGCAGAAATTTGATGTCATGATGATGGGTTAAATTTAGAAATTAAATGGGATGTGCAATATCCATGTCTGTTTATTTAATGAATTTATTAATAATTTAGTGTCCACATCATGTTAAAGGAGGTCAGAAAATCATGAAAATGAAATTAAATGTAGAAACACAAAGTTGTGAGTGGTAGTATGTATAAAAGAGGAAATTATATGAAAAAGTATTGAATGAAAGGTAAAGTAATTGTTGATGAAATATATGGTGTAATGAATGCAAAAATATTAAGTATAGTGATTATTATTTATTAAGATTTATCATAGGCAGAAATCATTATGAAATTAATATATAAAAATAATGTATAAAAAACAATGTATAAGGAAATTGTATATTATATTGAATTGTGTATGTTTTACATTGCATGTATTGGTATTTATTGGGAGTACACGTTTAAGGTTTGGGTAATAGTTGTTGAAATTAATTGAATGTATTTGAATTAATTAATACAGTAATTAAGGGTATATAAAAAGGCTGCTAAAATTGTATAAAGTTATTCCTTAGAAGGCTGATGGAGCCAAGGTTCCAGAATGAGATGAAATAAAGAAATTGCAGCCACAGCAGTGCTTCCAGTTTGTTTATTTGAGCACAAAAAAAGTCACCCTCGAGCTGGCACTAACACCAGAAGTCACAAAGGGTGAAATCAGACTAAAAAAACTTTACCAAGGCAAACTATACCCCCCTAGGTGAAGGTATAAATGCATTCTAAGTCCCACCCCAAGCTGGAAGTGGTAACTACACCGAAGCTTATACTAAAGCCCTGTACAATCACTTGCATAACTGTATAAACTTGGCTTTATCAGAAAGAATCAAAGCTAGAGCTCCAAGTAAAAACAAGCTGCCGTGGTGAACTTCCAACATCAGCAAACTTTACAATAAATGCAAAAAGTTGCTGTCCAAGAAAACAAAGGTAAGGACCCAACAATGGAAAAGCACCCTGGTCATTCTCAACAGACAAATAAGGCAAATGGTCAAATCCTCTAAGGATTCCTTTGAGAAAAACTTAGCAAGTACAGTCAAGGATAACCATAAGGCCTTTTACAGCTATGCATGTAGCCTAAAAGGTAGGACCCAAGCATATGCAGAGCTAGTGACCAACGGTATTACACACACTGACCCCACAGAGATAGCAAACCTGCTAGCTCATAGGTTTGGCAAAAATTTCACTCCCTTATCCCAAACTTCCTCCCAATCCCCCTCCCACCCTACATATCTGAAGAGCAGGTCCTCAAAGCCTTGTCCAAGACAAAAAATACAGCCTCTATGGGACCAGATGACATCCCAGGCTGTCTTTTAAATGGGCTAAAACATGAATTAACATCACCATTAAGTACCCCTTTCAATCTTAGCCTAAACCACAGGCTTTGGTCTTGTGGAATGGAGAACAGAAACAGTTATTCCCCTCTACAAAGGTGACCTAGCAACAGACCCAGGGAATTACAGACCCATAAGCCTGACCAGCCTCATCTGTATGGTCATAAAATATCATTATGGACCTCATAAATAAAGACATAGGCAACCTCCAAACCCTGGATCTTACCCAATTCTGCTTTGGCAAGGGTAGATCCTGCCTGTTAAATCTGGTGGACTTCTTTAAAAATGTGACCAGGGCCACTGATGAGGGCAGATCTATGCATACAATATACCTCAACTTGACAAAGGCTTTCGAGACAATCCCACATTCAGGCATACTTAGAAAACTGAAAGTAAACCCCTTCATTACAAGATGAGTTGCCAACTGTCTCACAAACCAGATACAATAGTGTCAAAGTGGGTGACTGTACATCTGTTACCAGTGGGGTGCCACAGGGGTCAGTTCTGGGCCCCCTACTGTTTGGTAAATATTCCTTAGAATTTCAGATCAAAACTAAAGAGTTGTGGCTGACAAAGTTTGCAGATGACTGCAAACTAGATGCAATCATTGAATCCCCAAATGATGTCACTATACTCCAGAAGGGTCTTGCACATACCAGCAACTGGTGTATTAGGGGCCCTGGGATCACAAGTTGATTGCAACCTTAACTTCGACTACCATGTGTCTACTGTAGTAAGGAAGGCTTTATACACAGCACACTTGATTAGTAAAGGCATTGCCTCAAGAGGAAAAGAGGTTATAACCCCTCTATACTTGGCAGTAATTCCTCCCATAATTGAGCATAATGCCCCATTCAGCATGTAACATACAAAGCACCTGCAGCAACTGGAGAGATCTCAGAGGTTTCTAACAAAGAAGATCAAGGGACTCCAGCATGTGCCTTACACAGATTGACTAAAGTTTCTGTCACTATCCTCCATATTGTATAGACTTCTCAAAGGAGACTTATGCCTGGCCTACAGAGCAATCTAAGACCCAAACCTAATGAACTTGCTGCATATCAGTAAATCAAATGCGACTAAGGCTACCCATTTCAGGGACCTAAATATGGCCTAGGACTTAAATCTGTCTTGTCTTTGGAACGGGCTACCAAGTCATGTGAAGCAGAGGACCTCTATGGCATTGTTCAAGAGGAACCTGGACAAGTGGATGGGGCACCATACATGCTCACCGGGGGTAGCACCCACAACCCTCCTGGACATGGACAGTCATCACTAAATGCAATCTTTGGTATTGATTCTCATTTCCATAGAATTACATTGGGATGAAATAGCCTAATAATCTCCTATGATCCTGTGAAAGAGTTGGTGTGCCAATATGAGTTGTTGTATTGAAGAATACTTTAACTTTATTTTGGATGAGAAGTTACAATAACTTTATTTCATCATCCTCTAATATAGAAAAACAACCAAAACTTAAATGTGTCATGTATTAATTAGCTCACTGCATCATAACTTAAATCAAGTTAAAACATATTTCCATTCCAGTTCTTGAGTCACACCTCTAGGTTTTGAGGTCCTAAATTTTTAACTATATCTAACCTCCTTCTGTCTTAATATATAGTGCAAAGATTTACATTTCCTTTTATCACACCTTACTTGGTCTAAAATTGTACAACTAAAATTAACACTATTCCCCTTATGTACCTTACTAAAATGTGCCAATGGACTTTCAAGCTTATTAAGTCTAATGTTACTGAAATGTTCCTGCATTCTCCATTTAAAACACCTAGTTGTCTCTCTCATATAAAATAACTTGCAGGAACACCATACATCATATATTACCCTTTTAGTCAAACAAGAGAATTTGCCTTTAACAGCAAATCTTGTGTTATTAATTTGATCTGGGAGAAAATATATTTACATATATTACAACACCCACAATTGACCATACCTTCATTTCTCACATATCCACTGGTTATAGTTACTGGTGGTCTGCTATAATGATTATGTGCTAAAAAAATCTGCTAAACTTTTACTACGTAAAAATCAATTTTAGGTTTATTTTGATCTATTCCTACCAAAACTGCATTTGATTTTACAACTTTTCAGTATTTATTTACCAAATTAATTAATACTTGACTAAATATATTTTGTTCGGTTACAAAATATTATTGCTACCTTCATTATCTTTATCCTTAAACTCATCACGTCCCAATCACTCTTTCCCATCGATTCAATTTTCATTCTTAATTTACTCAAGTCTAGAATTACTAGTAATTTTACAATAAACTTTTTCCACATCATTATAATCATAACCTTGATTTAAAAATTCACTTATCTATATTCAAGGTTTTCTTTTTAGTCACCCCATTTACTGTATACTGTACATGCTCATAATAATTTGTCATAGGGCAAGGACTTTCATGTGTGCTCCTTGGATGACATCTAGTACCATACAAATATGTTATTGAAGCTATCTCTTTACTAAATAACTTGGTTTATAGTCTTCTATTTTGTTTTAAAAGAGTTAAATCTAAATAATGAATTTGCTCATTCAAACAGTTAATATGTATATCTTAAGAAAAATGTATTCCTATGGAAATTCCTCTCAATTTCCTCTACAAAAAATATCTATAAAATGAAAGTAATATAAATTCTTCTCTTTAAAAAAGACGTAATTTATACATCACCATTTCTTCAAAGTAACTCATAAATAAGTTGCCATACAGGGGGAAAAACATGCCCCATTGCTGCAGCTCTCATTTGCTGACATATAAGTGCCTCTGTAAACAAGATAAAGATAAACTTTATAGGTCCATAGATAGTTACTATGCATGCAGTCTAGGAGACCATCGAGGAGTCTAGCCCAACTTCTCAATTGTCTCAAAGCACTGTCTAATTAAGTGACTTGGAAAAACAAACCAGCCAGACTGCACTTCACCAATGGCAACTGGGATGACAGAACAGCAGATTTATTAAAATAAGCACAATTTTAGCAGGAAATATTAGCACTTTTTTCTTACAATTAAGACTTCTTCAGATATGTACAACAGAACAAGTACTCAGTTTAATAAGACCAGTAAAGTCATATCCCTTGGATCTCATTGATTCTCTCGTGGCCAAGTGATGGACAAGAGATGGAAAGGGGTTTACATCCCCCTTTTTGATACCCAATCAGGATGTATGTGGTTCCCTCATGTAGAAAACAATTCCTGGCTACTTAACCCATGTGGGGACATGTTGGTGAATGGCTTACCTGAGAAGAATGATTTGCTTGTATTTAGTCATCCTTTGGTCACCACTTGGTCACCACTTTCAATAATGGCAGTAAATATATTGATCTGCTGTTTACAGAAACTGGACTTACATTACACAGGATCGGGAACTGTTGAAGAAATTGGTGGCCTGGCCAAAGATTGTATACAAGAGAGGATGTACTTTTAAAAACTCTCTTGAGAGTTCCAATATCAGTATGTGTAAGTGTACGTCTGGCAATATGTACAGATGTGGTGCATGTGGCCAATGCAGTCAGATATTGGTTAGTGACTGTACTCAGATCAATGATAAAACTGTATTTATCAAAGGGAAATTCAATTGGCAGTCAAGTGGTGTGGTCTACATTGAAGATGTGGGTCTTGCCCTGCTTTTTATGTTGGCAAGACCGAGAGAAAGTTAAAACAACATATCTATGAGCACCTTTATGACATCAAGAAACATAAGGAGGTGGGCCTATTTTCATTTAAAATAACATTTACATAATATTTTTAAATATCATTTTAAACAACTTTATTTAAATGGCCTGGGATAGATTCATATTTCTTTTGATTTTTATTTCCATCGATGCAGTTGTCTTCAGTAAACATTTGTAGTAGTACTGATCTTTTATTTCCATATTTCCAGTTTTTTTTTTAGAGGTGTTTTTAAGTGATAGTAAGAGTAAGTTTAATTTCTTTTAATTTTCTGTTAACTGCAGTGACTTTTTTTTTTGTGTCTATGAGTATGATGGTTTTTGAATTATATATATTATGTTTAACTTTATATATATCTGAAATTGAATTTTTTCTTTTCACAACTATTATATATAAATTCAGATAGTGAAATATTTTGAAATATTTTTGATTAATCTTGAACATTTTACTTGTTCTGTATATATCTGAAGAAGTCTTAATTGTAAGATGGAAGTGCTAATATTTCCTGGTAAAGTTGTGCTTATTTTAATGAATCTGCTGTTCTGTCATCCCAGTCACTGCTGGTGAAGTGTAGTTAAGTGACTTGCTTAAGATCACACAGTAGGCAAACAAAAGCAGAGGAAATCAAACCTGAACCACAAGTAGCAGCTCATTAACAACTCGTAGTCTTAGTCACACTGTCAGTTGACACATGCAAATACAGGCCTATTACCTTAACCCAGCTAATCTATCTAGAAGTAAACGTTTATGCCACAGTTCTAGCAAATAAAATAGTAAACCTTCTCCCAAACTTTAACTCAGTTGAACAACAATGTTTATAAGGATTTATAAAATTAAGAAGGGGGACAGATTTAACAAAAACAAGGCTAAACATCCAGAAATGGAGCCCACTAACCCAATGTGATACTGCAGCTATGCTAACTGATTTTAAAAAAGCATTTAGTCTGACATAATGGGATAAATATCATGCATACAAGAGACTATGGATAGCCAACACGAATTTATGAAAAAAATGTGAGCTTCTCTATGTAAATCCAGCATCTTACACTTCTACTAATGGATTAAGGTAAAATCCAAAATAGATAATGGGGAAATGTGATAGGGCAGTTCTCTTTCTCTACAGGTGTTTGTACTGGCTACAGAAACTCTCATATCACTCCTCAGAAAAAAATGCTTCACTGTGGGAAAATATTACCCAGGGACCATTTTTTTTACAAGCACATGGTTTGTTGATGACTGCATGCTTTGGATTTCCCAACCTCACACAAACATCCTCCCAGCACTAGAGTTATTTAATGTCATAAATGAACTTTTGTGCCTAAAGGTGAATGAAGAAAAAAATCAGGTTTCCCTCTAGCAGATCTAGCACAGAACTTTTTTACCAAAAACAAGAAACGTTACATTCAGTATGGTGCCTGCATGTTGTTACTTGTAACTATATGTCTAATAGGAGATCTAGGAGCTTTAATAGACAGAAATGCAACCCCCCTTTTAAATTGTCTAAATGAGAAAATTCAGGTCAGGGCTGGAAGAACAGTTGATTCAATTTTCTTAAACAAAAATTCAGATAAGTAAGTTGATTCTGCTAGGAAAAATGTGATTAAGATTCAGGCCATAAGGCATAATCAGTGGCTGGCCAGTGGTTTATTTGAAGTTGATATATCAATGACAACACTTCCCCTCGAGGCTCAAGTGACTGGTGACAAATGATTGGAGATGCTTCACACCTGCACATAACCACACACATGTGCTTTGGAAATTATATTAGCGAAGCTTTAATATCTCAAGTACATATAAAACAGGTATGTATTATTGATTACTAAAGAAAACTGAGTTGGCTTAATGGTGATAAGTAGTACCTTTATAGCATTTATTTTTTCAAACTGGAAATAAATGCTAAGTGACTGGCAAATGAATGTTGTTAGTAAAAAGTTTGGTAGACCTACACCAGCAAGGATGGCAATGTATATTTTTATTCTACATTGACAGAAATGTTATAAAGTATTTGATGTTATTACTCATGTCTAATGTTTGCTTTAACATGTATTTGAAATAGCTATGGCTTCTGTACTCCAATTATACTACAATGATTTTCATGTAATAAAACTATGCCTATTAAAGATATATAGATATATATAGATATATATATATATATATATATATATATATATATATATACGAAACAAAACGAGCAAAACAAACTATTAACTATCGAAAAAAGAGGAAAGAACCACGCCGTAGTACAACACAGGTAGTAAAACTGATAAAGCGCTTTTCGTTTATTTCAATGAATAAACTTCTTCAGATCAATTAAAACAGGAAATCACAGTTTAAATACTCCCTTAATAGGTTTACAGAATCAATTATCTACTTAAAGTGGTAACATACTAACAAAACAAATCCTACTAAAAGGCACAACTAAACTAAAAACTGCTTATAGAGCAAAAAAACTCATAATACACGGACATTGTAAGTAATAACGTCTAACCTACTACATCAATAACTAAGTAGGCTATTGAAAAAGTAAGTAAAAACTGAAAAGTAAAAAGTAAGTAATAAATAGAAAATGTTTAAATGCCAGGCATGTTACTACTGTCAATATATTATAGAATCTCCATTCATATGACCCCCCCCCAAAAATAACCACTTACAGCAACCCCTTAACAACAAAACTCATTCATATTAGGGAAAAAGCAAGAGAAAACACAGACTGCAGCAACATTTTTAAAATGTGGAACTCACACCAGACAGAAAAATTGATCTGATCCTGCATCTCACTAGGCTGGCTGCCATTATACTAACATATTTTATCTCTTCCCATCTGTAGAACAACCCTGATTTTACTCCTTTCTACACCTATGCTTTTTTCATTACAATAATTTCCCCCTACTCTCAATTAGCTATATCTTTCTTACTATTATTATCTTTCCACAGTAATTTTCCTCTCCTCTTAGTAGTAATTTTTCACAAAAACTGATTTTATTACACCAAGGACCTATACTGACAATAATGTATTCCCATAAAGTAAATTCATCGTTGCTCATAAACTGTATAAATATACTCTAATTGATTGATTAACTTGTCAATAGAAAATGGCACTGCAAGTGAATATTATCCAATCTGCCTATGCTAGCATTAGTCGTGAAAAGTACAAAAGTCTACTTAAACTAATTAAAAATTCCGAACCAAAAAAAAATGAACTATAAAATAACACATTATAAGACATCAAATTAATGAACTGTTAAAACATAAAAAAAAATATCAAAGTTACCTCAAAGACACGCCATTCATAAAGTCCTGTGCAAACTACCTAAAGCCTAATTCAGCTGAAACTTACAGTGGTATCCATTGAACTTCCCCACAGCAGATGGTTCATTCTGCTCAGTTTGGCAGAATCGTCCTGCGCTGTGAAAATGGGATTCAGAGACATGCATGATGCATGGTGTTAAATTCTATTAAATGCCCTCTCAGGAGATGTTCTATAAACCTCTGATTTGAGCAGTAGGAACTACTGCAAATTAATACCCGAGCTTTACAATGACGTTATAGGCAAAAACATTAGGCAAATAAAGATGATCAAGTTGAGAACACTAATGTTAATGTTGTATGCTGATGCTTCTAAAGCAAAACTACTATTTTAGTGGTGGGGACAGTAGTTGAAGAATGACAAATAATGAAAAAAAAAACATGGAAAAAGCCAGAGGTGCCCCTAAAACAAACATAAAAGCCATAGAATCAACCATTCTCAACAAGAAAACAATTGTGTAATATTTATTCTGAGAGAGAAACATTTTCTTAGATACACTCATTCTCAGCTCAGTATGTACATGTGTGTGTGTGTGTATACATATATATATATATATATATATATATATATATATATATATATATATATATATATATATATATGGGTCCCCTTCAAATGGTCAACATTTCAAAATGTCGACATTCATATGGCCGAGACCATATGATCGACATTTGAAATGTCAACCATGGGGAACTGGCATCTCCCTACAGTGCGAAATGAAAAGATTTCCACTTCTGCACTGTATTGCAATCTCAGAGTTGGTATATACATACCATATAATATATATATATATATATATATATATATATATGTGTGTGTGTGTGTGTGTGTGTGTGTGTGTGTGTGTGTATATATATATATATTTATATATATATATATATATGGTTTACTATGGTAATTTTGAATCAACTTTGATTGATTGTTTACAATGTCGACCTGAAATGCTGAATCCGAAATTCCGAATAGTAAACCACAGTGTAACTGAATACATTAACCTCCATGGTTCGATCATTGCACATTAACGTACCACTGATGTCTACATTCAATGGTACATTAATTCTACTATTTTGCAGGGAGGCTATGCCTCCCTGGACCCCCCACACCCCCTGCACATTGAATATACCACCTCCAAGATCACACTACAATGAGAAAATGGGATGGGCTAATTCCCTGTTCCTCATTGAAGCATGACCTCCCTCCACAGTCTCGGTATGTCACTTGCCAAAAGGTCGTGTGCACCATGCAACTACACTACACACACTCGACCTCTGTTGGTTGGATTTCCTGCCCCTTTGACACCGTGATTTTGAACATCAGCTATTCGACTGACTGCCATTCAGGTAAGTCATAGTGAACCTATATATATTTATATACATATACATAAATATATATGCATATATATTTATATATATATATATATATATATATATATATATATATATATATATATATATATATAGATATAGATATATAATATATGTATATATATATATATATATATATATATATATATATATATAAGAGAGAGAGAAATATATTTCTAAACAATGATGTCTAAAAGCATCTCATACAGATCAAAATAATCATCCTCTGTACTCATCATCATCAATTACTCTAATTAGAGTACAGTACCAACTTTGGCATGTACCTATAAATAAAAATCATCCAGCTAGAGAGGTCACAGTGATTTCTAACTAAAAAAAATATTACTGGTCTAAAGACCCCTAGCTACTAAGCCAGGCTTGAAGCCCTATTTAACTCCTACATGGCTGCATCAATGTACCATCAGAGACCCTATCCTACTTGCTCTTAAGGCAAATAGCTCCACAAACACTCAAACCAAGAATATAAACCTCCACCAATACATAAATAAAACACACTGGAAGGGCAGATTTAACTATCTCATGTCTGGATCAATTTGCATTTATATGGTAAACAGCATGATACCAAAATTACACCTTCTCATTCTTGAAAACCAACTTTGACTATTGCATGGGCATCCACAAATTCTTCCTTGGCAAGACATGTTTTACTCTCTTTGAGGCAAGAGGCACATCATGAAGGTGGATACTGGCAAGGAGCAAATGATCTCTAGTCTCTGTGCCTTATAAGCTAATGGTCCTATGCTTAATTAAATTCATATAACAGTTACATAGGTACATATTCAATAAAACTTAATCACAAACTAATCACATTTGCTTCCAATAAACTGCCACCAGAACAGACTGCAGGCATGCAGTGGTCTATTTGGGAAACAGTATACATGTTTGCTGCACTGCATGGAAGTAACATGTTACGGCTTTCTATAAATTACAAGTACTATGTGACTTCCTTATTTATAAAGACAGCCATGAAGTGTGAAGGCCTAATTTGCATAGGCCAAGCCCATAGACTGCTGCATTTGCAGAGTAGCACTGTTTAAGAATTAAGGCTGCACAAGGAGGAGTTTGTGTAGGAGGCAATCATTCATGAATACACACTTTAGTCAGTTAGCATACAGCACTGAAGTTTAGGGTAAATACTACTGTAACATACAAAAAGTCACAAGTGATGGATAAATGGAATACATATGGTCTGGTTTATGTGGCACATGAAATATTTTGTACAGTAGGAATAAGGGACATGGTTTGGGACTCATGGTTTTGGCTTTCATCATGAAACATATTTCCTAAGCCTACTGTATGACATAGTTTATGTATCGCCCATGTATTCCATACATATGCATATATCCATCTATCCATCATTCTAGAAAGAAGAAGAGATAATAGCTCTGGGCATATAGATACGTATGGATGTGCATGCTCGTGTGTGTGTGTGTGTGTGTGTGTGTGTGTGTGTGTGTGTGTGTGTGTGTGTGTGTGTGTGTGTGTGTGTGCACGCATTTGTGCAAGAAAACTGCATTTGTGTGGATCATGTGCATGATATATGTCTGGCTGGGTTATGTGTGTGTGTGTGTGTGTGTGTGTGTGTGTGTGTGTGTGTGTGTGTGTGTGTGTGTGTGTGTGTGTGTGTGTGTGTGTGTGTGTGTGTAAGAAAACTGCATTTGTGTGGATCATGTGCATGATATATGTCTGGCTGGGTTGTGTGTGTGTGTGTGTGTGTGTGTGTGTGTGTGTGTGTGTGTGTGTGTGTGTGTGTGTGTGTGTGTGTGTGTGTGTGTGTGTGTATCTGTGTATGAATGCATAGCACAAGCATAGTGACTTTTAAGTAGTGTTGTATGTCATTAAGTAGCTGAATCTTCCCAAGATATTGTTTACAGCTATTTAAATAATCATCCATCTGGTTCATTTGTTTTATTGAAATTAGAAAATTAATCTGATTTTTAATTGTTTAAATGCATGTTTAAAGCATTTTATTTCTATGGTATTCATTGAAAAATCATGCTCTTGGAAAAACAAATGTAGAAAGGTTTACTTGTATAAAGAAAGATTTTGATCCGCAACAGAAATGAATACACATCACGTGGCTCTGTGACATACAGGAATGAGACCCAAAACCAAACACGAACAAGGGGAATGTGAATACAAACTCTAAAGATAAAATCACTAGCCAGAAGTCACAGAGTCAAAAATTATTAACAATAAGTGCTTTTATTCTCAAGTGTAGAACTTCATCACAGTAAAAAATCATAACAAACTCACTGTTTAAAAACCAATATTGACCAATCAGGCTTCAGGTAATGAATAATTCATCAAAAAATACCTGATGTCAGCCTTAAACATGAAATACAGTAATGCCCTAAAAGGACCAGAAATGAAAATAAAAACTGAAGTGGTAAACTAAAATGACAACTGATTCAAAGCAATGCTCATATGTATATACATAACAGTAATACGCCTGCTCATTGGAAAGTGAAAGCTCTCATTTTTAAAACACTCATGATAGAAATTATTTCATTTAAACCTGGGCTTGTACACACATTCAATTGTAGCCACCAAACCATCTCCTGATATTCTTATAAAACATTAATATAATCCATTTCATTTATACTTTGTACTTTATCAATGATAAAAGATACACATTTCTTAAAATTAATATACCTCACAGAATGTTTAAACAAGGTGTTAGTAGTGGTATCCTTTTTAATGCCATAATTATGATCTCAAATCCTGTCCTTAAGTTTCCTATTGGTTTTCCTCACATAGAAGGCTGGACAGGAAATACAAGTCGCTACATAAACAACATATTTTGCATTGCAGTTCTCTCTACATGGACAAGGGAAAGTTCTGTCAAATCTCTCAGTAGTAATATATGGTCCATCATGTATGAACCAACACATTCAGATATATCCACATTTTCTCATGTGATTGTATCTGATCATATTAGGGCTAATATTAAAAGTGTTCTCAAATAAATTCTTTAAAATTTTCCCTTTACTAAAAACAATTTGAAGAGGACTTCATTGCTTAACCTTCAAGTCCATGTGGAACACCAGGGTCCAGTTTTCAGGTATTTTCTTTACATATTTAAAAATGTCACCACCAAAGGTACAATGTGACCCAAATATCTTATTAGTATTAGCATGCAAATAATGTGAAGAGGTTTTCATCAACGTTTGCCATTTCCCTGAAAGAAGGCAAAATCCAGTTGTCCTTCCTTCCAAAACTTCTTTCTTACCATCACAAAGAATGGAGTTAGGATAATCTCTTTCACTAAAAAATTCATTAAATAATTAATTTCAGTCAACCAATATGTATTTACATTAATAAGTCTAGACAGACATACTATCTGCCTTTTTTACAATATTGGGTGACAACTATCATAGTGAAGGTAAGAATTAGAAAAGTTTTTTTCCCTAAAAATATTGGAGGTATACTTCTTTAGCATTCTATCCTTTCCTGTAGTTACATCTAAGTAACCAGTACTATCAAGTTTCATATCATAGGTACATTTCAAAAATTAGTTGAACCATCAAAATGTTTTTAAACTCAGGCCATTAAGTGCACCCTTACAAACAATCAGGATATCTAAAAATCTGTAATAGGCCATGAGATGTTGAAACCATTCAGATGTAAATATACATGAATCCTCCTAGAAATTCAAAACTGTATTGGCATAAATTGGGACACATGCAGCACCCATAGCCACTCCCAGTATCTGATGGAAAAATTCATCTTCAAAATACATAAAGTTGTTTAAAACAAGTTCAAGAAAGCAATCAATTATCTTAATATGTGAATCAGAAAAATCATCATACGTGACTAGGGTAGCAATAAAATTATTAATTCCAATCTTACGAGGAATCACTGTATATAAATTAATGACATCAACTGTGATAAACCAATACATTTCGTTACATATAACATCATTGAACTTCCCAAATAGTTGCCATGAACATTTTAATATATCAACTTTAGAATCTAAACGCTTTTTACACATTTGATGAATAAAAATCATCAGCGGTTCTGTTTTAGAACATCTAGCCAAAGCAATAGGTCTAAATGGGGAATGAGACCCAGATGACTTCAGAATGACTACTGGCATAGGGAGCTCTGACTGTGATGAAGACACATTCCCAGTGATGGGAATGTGCTGCAACTGCAGGAAAGATTGCTGGCAAAATTATGACATGGGAGGCTGGAACCAGCTGTCATTGTAATGCACATTATGTCACTAGCTCAAGCCTGTTAGGGCACATTCTGTCTAGCATGCTTGGCACCATAAGTGATGCTACAGGTTGTTCTGCTCCAGGTTTACCCATTTGTTTTTAAAGCAAATTCTTTCAAGTTCAGCATTTTTTGAAACATAAGTATCAGAAATGGTGAGCCAAAACCCTAAAAAGCACACTAAACATATTTTTGGAGAGACTGCACCACTGCACCCCACACTCATCTAATTTATACATACCAACTCCATGGTCACACTGCAGCAAAATCCTTGAAAAAAATACATCACCAGCTCAGAAATCACAACACATTGCAGTGAAACACACTACAATCTTAAATTTCCAAACTAAACCCACTCATCAGAAATGCCAACAACAGCCTGTAGGTAAGCAGCTCCTCTCCACTTTTCCTACCCAACCCACAATTGGTGTGGTCCTTGCTCTATGGGATAATTTTGGGAACAATAAGGGAAAATGGTGCAGCCAGGCAGCTGACAGTCATGTGGGAGCATCAAATGTGTGTGTGTGTGTGTGTGTGTGTGTGTGTGTGTGTGTGTGTGTGTGTGTGTGTGTGTGTGTGTGTGTGTGTGTGTGTGTGTGTGTGTGTATGGGAGGGGGGGGTGACAGAAAAAAGTACACATAAAAATAATTCCATAAACTAATAACTACAAAATACCTCTCATAAAAAACAGCATTTTAGTGTTAACATTTGTATTCACAATTACTACAGGGATTTAGCTTAAAATCGGTATTCCTTTCCCAAAATTATTCTTACGTTGCTTTATCCTGCCCTAGAATCAGTCTCGCCCATTTGACACATTCTGTTTTCATATAGTTTTTGTATCTGTGGCATTTTTGAAGCCTTTAAACCAGCAGTGACAAATAATGTACAGGGCTAAAAATACATTTTCTGTGCAACTGCCTTTATCAGTAAGGTTGACTGTCTTCAAAGATAAATACAATGATGAAGGTGTAGTAATTGGGCTTGAAACTTGGTGCCATGTGTCATTTGAGTAAATGAAAACACAATCACTATGAAAATAAAAAAAATATACAGTATGATGCATACCTGTTCATTCCCTTCCTCGTCTTCATCCTCATCATTCTCTTCCTCCTCATCTATAGAGCCACTGGCATCATCCTTCGGGAGAAGATAAATTAATTGTGGTTTCAGCATATCATCCTCTCAATGCATTTCTCAAAACTCTTTCTATCACAGCACATAACATGTTATGTAAATGGCTTCAGTGAAACAAAATGCAGTTAACTGTTTTTATACAGAAATAAAACACATGATCAGCTAAGCAATCATTTCACCACTACTTGACTAAAACAGACCACATTAATATACATCTTTGTAAACAGGATCACTGCAAATATATCTAAAATACAGCACTCATGTATAAAGTTTGCTATCCATTGCTTATTTTGATCTTTACATTCACAAGACTTGAATCAACCTTGATTTTGTAGTTCTGGCATCTCATGCTACAGGAATCAATCAGTAAATCAACATCACAGTGATGATGAAGAACATTAGTAAATACCATACCTCTCAACTGTCCATATTTTCACAGAACATCCAGATTTATGCCTCATATTTTTGGTCTGTTTCTCATAAAACTTGCAGTTTTCTGGCAAATCATTGAGGATTGAAGTAACTAAATGATACTAAATAATGACAGACATTTGAATTTCAGACTTTACATCCTTCAGAAAAATATGTAATACCACAAAACATGTTAACCTGGCAACTTCTTAAGTTTATAGGAACAATATTTAAAATCTGTTCCTATTTTTGGGCATTTGCCCCCCCCCCCCACATCATTTCTGGCTTTGTCCAGATTTCTTGCATTAAGAGGTTGAGAGGTATGGTCAATACTTAGTTAAAGGACCATGGAATGTCTGGAATCATCTGGAGCACAGGATTCTGGGTAGTGTGCAATTGCAGAAGGACTATCATTGCAAAATATCTATGGGAGTTCTTTATCTTGGTTTCAGTACTTCTGTATGACTGTGTGGCATGATGCCACTCTTGTTATGCAATATGTTGCACATCTGCAGGATTCAGGATTTAATTATGACCCCTCCCCTAGTAAGTGGCTATATGGAGTCACATTTACATTACACAGCATAGTTATGAGGGCAGATAACACACAAGTTATCTGCCTAATCTGCCCTTGTGTCATTTGTTTCAGTTGTGCCTCCCATGTCACTTTCTCTTAGCCAAACATTCATCCCAAGCCTTGTTGATGAACCCTGTGGTCTTACAGTCTACTGCCTGAGTTGGTAACCTGTTGCAATTTCTCATTACTCTTTCCATGAAATGGTACTTTCTTTGTCTGGATTGAACTCTTATCCTTTATTTGATTTATTTATTTTATATTTGTTTATGGGAAAGTCCAACTGGGCAGAGGCCATTTCCAGTGAAGGCCCGGGGAGAAAAGCTCCAAATAAAGAAAATACAGCATAGACTTATGTAACAAAGACACATTAACAAATTAAAAAGAAGGAACCACAAAAACCACTCAATAGTAGCCTGAAGTAAAATGGGACACAATCTCTGAATGTATATTTTAATCCACACCAAACACAGTCAAGCGCTTTCATCATAAGACTTCTTCAGAACTGTGCAAAAATCACTAGAGTCAATTTATAACACAAGTACCCTCCCTCATTACCATAAACTAATTAGACCTTAAAAATGTACATACCCTTTAAAATATATAAAAAATATCAAATAAAAAATGTAAAACACTCAAACAAGAATTTTCAACAACAATAATTAAGTGTGTAACAAAGGACACAATATAATGTGTGTCAGATTTTAGTTTCCCTGTGCTTCAACTCTGGTTTGATACTAATATGATCATGAATCCCTGGTGCCATAGTTGCGTTTAACCACAATTGCCATCTCATTTCAGCCCTAAACAATTTATTGGACCAATCACCCCCTTTGATGTCACTACCTACCACCTCCAAAATTCCAAAGTGAAAACGGTGCCCTGGGTTATCCCTAATATGTCTGAATAAGGCATTGTTTTCATCGCCTCTACTAATACCATAGAGGTGTTCATAAATCCTCCTCCGAAACCTCCTTTCAGTCTTTCCTATGTAGAAATCCTGACAATCCTGGCAAACAGCAATGTAAACTAATCCGATGGTGTTACAAGAACCAGTAGCTAGCCTGACATCCAACCCTTGGGAACCAATATAACAATAGGGTTCAGAATGATATATTTGCAATATTCGCAGGCCCCACATCTAGTTGTTCCCCTTGTTGTCTTAGATTTATTAGACACTGGGTGCTCCAATAAAAATTTCAAATTCTTATTAGTCCTGTAGGAGAAATTTGGTTCTTCACCAATAACAGCCAACAGTTCTAGGTTACAATACCCAATTCCTTTTTATAATGTCTTTAATTGTGTAGTTTCCCCATAGGTTAACATCATTGAGTAAGTAAAGTCAGTGGTTTGGGAATTGCCACCTGTAACCTCCTTGTTTACGGTAACCCCAAGCAGGGGTTTGTACCTGTGACCCCCATTCACCCATAACTTGGTCTCTAACATTTGTGACCAAGACCAAGGGATAACCCTGGAAACAAACATTTCCACTAATTTATCCATCTCAACCTTGACTAGACCAATATCCGAGCACATTCTGGCTATCTGAACCATCTGACCTTTCACAATGTTTCTCTTAACAAAATGGGGGTGACTACTCCGAAAATCGAAATAGTCGTTGGAAAAGGTAGGGTTATGATAAATACTCAATTGGAAACAGTTTTTACTTGGGTCCTTCCAAAGCCAAACATCCAAATAATTAATTCCTAAATCCACACTGTTCCCAGTAAACTTGAAATACTCATCTCTCATTTAGAAAATGTAAAAATTTGATGTGCTGATCCCCGACCTTCCAAAAAATGAAAAGGTCAGCCAAGAACCTCAGATAGACCCCCTCCAAGAATCTTTGAATGAGCAGTTTAAAATGTACTTACTCTCTCAATGATACATAACTAAATTTGCAAACAATGCAGCACAGCTACTACTCATTGCTACCTCACTGGTCTGGTGGAAAAACCCACTCACAAAAATAAAAAAGTTGTTCTTTAGCATCAATTCCATTAATAACATTATGAAATTGGTGAGAGTGTTTCTCAAATTAGTTTTTTCAACTAGCACCTCGTGAAAAGTTCTAAACCAGTATAATGGGGTATCGAGGTGAATAGGTCCACCACATTGATGGTTGAAAAGTTGACCTCTGCACTATAATATTCTTTCTTAATCTGACCCAAAAAGTCCCAAGAGTCGGGCAACAGGTGTTCAATAGGGGCAAGAGATTTTCTAACCACTTGATCAATAAAAACCCCTAATGGGTATGTAATGCTGGTTTGACTAGATATAATAAGCCGGTATGGGGGATCGTAGATGTTTTTGTGGGGCTTCGGTATCCCAAATGCTACAGGGATAGTGGGGTGTTCATTGTACAAAAATTTAAATGTCTCCTCATTAATAACCCCTTGAAATAATGAATCTTCAATTGCCAGTTTGATCTTTCTTTGAGAGATGTCAATCTCATTTCTGGAAACACTTTGACACTTGTTTTCATCCTATAGCATACCAAAAATGTTATTGCTGTAACCTACAGTGTTCGCAAAGACCATCCCCCCTCCCTTGTCCGGCTTCATAAACCTCAACCCACAATTCCCTCTGAAGGCACTCACACGCGCACACCTAGGCCCAATTAAAAGTGTCAATCCACCTGCAGCATGTCTTTGGGATACAATTCCCTCTAAATTGCTCTAATAGATCCTTCTCTTTCTTTGTCAGGTTAAAATGTTTAGGTCAATACTGATTTAGCCATTTGTAAATTTCTTGGGAACAGATCCTGTCAAAAGTCCCAATAAGGGGGTGTAATGGGGGGTTATAACAACTTTTCTTTTTCAAAACGTTCCCTTTGTTAGATGTGGGATTATCCTTAAACTGATGCTTCAAATTCATCTTTCTTACAAAAAATTTAAATTCTGTTAGGGTGGTGCAAACATCTTCTTTCCTTGAAGGCACACATTTTATCCCCTTCTTTAGTAACAGAAAAAAACTCCTTGTTGATAAGGACACATAAGGGATTCAAAATTTTTAATTATGCAGGTATTGACATCAACAAGGAGCTTTTTTCTATTACTAACCTATTTCAAATTTCTTTTATTATTCCCCACATAAGTGTTGAAATCTCCAATAAAACGTACAGAATTGACAGTTGGTACTCTCTTAAAACCACTTCCACAGTCTGCAAGAAGGCTGAATGCACTATGTGTTAGATGTGTATTTAGAAAACAAAACACAGAGCTTTGCTTTCTGCAGCATACAGTTTTTCTGAAGAAACCTCCCCTCATATAATGATGTAAATTCCATATGTACCATAACCATATGAGGGCTTATTCATACCCTCTCTAATACCTAGGACTTCTTCCAAGTGACAGTTCCAGAGTGAGATAAACCATGTCTGATTAAGAAAGCCTGATTTCAGAATCAGCACTGTCTGTAGAGGTAAGAATAATTACATCTAAATGGTGCTTCTAAGTCTCTCACAAAAGCTCTGGCTCTTACCACAGCATGAGGTAATGTGCCACATTCCAGTAATCATTTCCCATTGCTATATCTCCTCCATCTACTTCATGCTGTTCCTATCACCACTTGACTGGCAGTGCTCTTAAACTGCACCATCTACCTTGGTGAAAGTGAGCTCACAGTGACTCCAATGACTTTTTCCAGGTTCAGCATGACCAATTCACATGGATCAACCAGCAACACCTCTCAGCACTGGCAAACACAACTCACAACTGCAGGTTGGGGTCCTAGTATGACTGGGTGAATTTCTCTTATTTTCTAGTCAAAGTCCAAATTTCACAGTTATGGCAACAGCAGTTCTACAATAAAAACAAATCATTACAAAATCAACATTTGTATCTTCTTTAAGATCTGCTTATCCATTTAAATTTAAAAACATATTTTTAAACCAACTTACATTTATCAAGATTACTTTTCTCGTTACTTTTCTTTGTTAATCCCTCTTCATAGTGTGTACATTTTCAGTGATTTGGTATGCTCATGTATGAAATTTTCATACTTGTATTGAAGAATGTTAGAATAATTTTGATTTTGGTTAGTGGTAAAGCCTCAATGCAGTTCAAGACAAATATAACAGTAACTAGTCTATGACTGGGCCTTCTCTAAATTAAATACTCCAGTATAATATATGGCATTTTTTCAATATTTTTCCTATAACTGATACATTAGAGACCAATGATTTCATTCAAAAATTCTCAAAATGTATCTCATATTTATATACCATATAGCTGGATCTTAATTATCTATCTTGAATAAACAAAAATAAGTATTACTTTTGTGGACTTAACTGTCTGCAAGCATTTTTGAATACTCACTCATTTCTATTTTGTTTTCTTCTAACTACAAAGTCGGATGACTAATTCCTTTAAATTTACCTATACAGTTTTCAGTTTGGATGATGTTTTTCAAAAGACAAATCTTCCTATAAGTCAGTCCATAAGTCACCAGCATTCTGTCTACTATTGTTTTACTTGACCAGATTTCTGCATTATATGTAATTACTGGATAAACCTTTACATATTTCTAAAATAAATAGTTTTATTTTCAATCTATCATGGAATAAAACAGCTTAGTACAGAATATGCATTTTAATTTTAACAAAATCAATATTTTCTCAGTTATAATTTCTGTGAAAAGCATATACCTAGATATTTACAACTTTTAGCAAACATGATTTGTTCTACTTTGGTATGTACTTTAAATTCACAAACATTGGTCTCCTTTGCTATTTATTTTACATTCCGTAAGTTAAATGTCATTACTTTTACTTTTGCTTATTGGTAGTTCATAAGCTTTTGTTTTTTTCTCCATAATTTACCTGATTTTAATAACATTGCATAAGCAGTTGATAACATTAGATGGTTGTCAGAATGTTCAGTTACTACATAAGATTTGTTTTGAATCCTTGGAGTACTTTTGAATATGTCCCCAATTCACATGAATGTGAATAGTTTATCACTAGATACAAGAACAAACATAGGGCTAAAATGCTACCTTCCCCTACTCTTTTATTTCTGTCAAAACCTCTTAGTTAAATCACACTTAGATGAACACCAAAAATTTGCCCTATTAAGACTGAATAACAGCAAAGTTACAGAAATTAAACTCTTTCTGGCTCCTTTTCCTTTTACAAAATCCCACAGTTTACAACAGTGTCTACAAATAGCAAAGAAAGGCACCTGGAAATGCATCACTGTATATTTTTCTCTAATGTACTGGTATATGCCAGAAGCATATAATGTTGACTTACTACTCTTGCAAATATACTGAGATCTATGCATTTTCCTATCTATAAACATTTTCAGGACTTCCAATATTACTGAATGAAAGATTTTTGGAGGACTATCCAGCAAGGTCATTTGGCTGTATAGCTTTGGATCATTTCAACTTATCATGTTTGCTGAAGGGAATAACACATCCTTCATTCCATATTTCTGACATATGCTTATGCTTTGAATGCACTATATGTTGCTGGTGTAATTCTTTTGATTAATTTCCTAGAAAATCTTTTAATATTTAATTTATAATTCCAATAGGTACAGTTGTCTTTTTTAGGTTCCATATTTTTGCATTTTTATGTAATTTTCCTAATGTAAAACTGTATAAGATCCCAATATAACATTCCTGTTATATATCTAGCATTACATGTAATATTCTTCAAGTCAAATAATATTTGTAAAATTTCTGCCAAATTAACTTTTCTACTTACCAGTCAGTTTCTCTGTATTTTTTCAATATTTCTGCTTAATGACTAGGCTACAAAATACTTTACAATTGTTACTCAATTTTATTTATTTATTCTTCTCTTTGTTCTTTGTTGACTGGGTTAGTCCTAATAGGCTCATAGGCACTTTTCAGGGGAGACCCAAGGTGACATTTATACTACTAGGGTAGATTTGACTAGAGCACTCAGGAACATCCCATACCCGTTATGGCACTCATAGTCCATAAGTCTGATGAGGGTGTGCATGCATACATTCCATTCCTAGCACAATGGCAGCTGGGAGGACAACACACTATGGCAGCTATTGAGATGAGAGCTGTGGTGAATACTGGCTCCATAGAGGAGTTCAAAAATAGACCATGGAGATTTTCATAAAAGAAGGAAATGGCAGATGGCATTGTGGAGGATATGGAGGAGGTATTTCAGAGGGAGTTATTTAATAGTTTGAGGGGAGACAAGTGATCATAAAAGGATGCTGTGGTTATAACACTCTAGTTGGAAGGGTTGTTGGATGATTTATTGATGGACTTGATAGAGGAAAATGAACAGGAGAATGGAAAATATTTATCATGGACAGAAATTATGGAAAATATCCAAACAGTGGAGAAAGAAGAGATAAATAGAACAATGTTTACAGAAGCAGTGAAAGAATACAAACACAGAAGAAACAGAAAAAAATTAGTGTGTAGTACTTAATACAAAGTAATGAAGAGAAGGAGATGAACAGGTATGAAATATGGGAAACAGTGATTGTGCCTTTAGGAATAAAGGCACAAGAGATAGCACCATTTATTTTGATAAAAAGAGACATAATGTGACATTTTCTTTGAGACTGCTGCAGAGCTAGAGACTTTATAGGAGAATATGATAAGAAAAAAGTCATATATCCACGGAATAAATATATTAAGACTTTCTATTATGAAACACAAAATAAATTGCATATACAGTTTTGAAGACAGCCTGACAAAGAAACTGCTAAAAAATTGTTAAAGAACTTTTGTAAAAGGTTAAAATTATTTGTAAAGTACTGGATAACAGAGGGATATGGACTGGGGATGGGACTGTAATGTTATACTGAAAATACAGAATGAAGGAAATATAAATATTCCAAGTATGATTAATGTTGAAGGAAAGAGAGCTGTTGTAAAATATTGGGGGCAACTGAAAACATGTATTTTTGAAAAGGACATTGTGTGGGTAATTGTGATAAAAAGAAATGTTTCATATGTGGGGGGGGGGTTTGGACATAATGCAAATAATGGGCATTTATGTGTGGACTGTAAAAAGAACAAAAAGAAAATATGTTTAAAAGAAAATGTAAATGATAATGAAAAGAACAATGAATTAAGACAACTAGAAGAGTAAAAGGACAGCTGTGTAAAAAAGTTAAGTAGTGATATACAAGATTCAGAAAAAAGAAAGTGAATTGGATAATGAGTCAGAAGTTAGTGATGAGGGGTATACTGATTTGAATGTAGGCAAAATGAAAACTTCTACTGGAAAATATCTGAAGGATAGAAAAAGAAAATTTCAAGGAATACAATTAAAAGTGAAAAAGAAAGGAAACTGATAAAAACACATCATTTCATACAGATTAAGAAGGAGAGAAACAAATAATCTTAGAATTTTATCAATGTGAATAGTATAACAAGTTTTGTAAGAAGAATTGGGATATTAGAGTAGTGTAATAAAAGTGAAGTATATATTATAATATTAGAAGATGTTAAATGTTTAACAAAGGAAGAAAGACTGCAAACAGAAAATTTATGGACAGTAGATATAATTTGGAATTTGGGAGAAGAAACTTGTTCAGGAATAGCATTATTATACAGTACAGCAATTTCAATATTAGAGTTTATGTTAGGATTAGGATAATAATTAGTACTAGACTTAAGATAGGAAACTAAAGTTTATAGACCTATACCATTATATGCATATATATTGTATAAAAAGAAAGAAAGGTTGTTTAAAGACATATTAGACTATATAACAGTTCAAGAACTTAGGCAAACATAAAAAAAAATCCACAACAGAAGACAACAGAGAAGTAATGTTCCATATTATTTATAATTTGTGGATAACAAAATGGGGAAAATGAATTGTTTGTCATCTACTATATAATAGTTAATATGGATATCATAATTATTTGTGATTTTAATTGTGATTTAAAGGATAAAAAGAAAATGATAGATCAGATTAGAAAATAATGAGGGAGATTACAATTTGGTATTAGGGAATATAAATACAAGTACATATAGGAGAGGAAATGTTAAAACAGAGATTGACTATTTTTAGTTTCTAAAAATATAAAAATAATTATAGAAGCAGTAGAAACAAGATGTTCATATCATATGACAATATGGATACAAACTGAAGAAAATGGAGAACATATAAAAAGGGGAAATGAATTAAAAGAATAAATGAAAAAATGTGGAATGATAAAGGAAAATACAACACATATAAATTGATCAAAATATCATAATAACTATGAAAACTTTTTAAAATAATTGGACAGAATGTGCTTGGTATTTAAAGAGAAATATAAAATAAATTATTTACAGTGGGAACATGGATTAACACAAGAAAAACAAAAATATATAGAAATGCAGAATAAGGAATTAGAAATTTTGGAAAGAAATGAGAATGAACATTATAGAAAAGAGGAAGAGATATATATAAAAACAAGAAAAATATAAGGATTGTTGTATATACAAAGGTATTTTCTGTAAGGGAAAAAGGAAGAAGTATTTCCTTATTTAAGTAAATTGTAAAATAAGAAAGTAGTATAATGATGGAAATGAAAAATAAAAAAGGGAAAGTGGAAAAATAACAAAGTAGCATTATGGAAATTGTAGTACAGCATGTTAAAAAGCTGGTAAGGAAAAAAGAGATACAAAGTGAAAATGAATGGATCGTTAAGCAATTTGCAAAATAAATAATTAAAGACATGGATAAACAGATTACCTTAATGGAATTATATATGACAATGAAGAAAGTAAATCTTTAACTCTGCAGCAGGTTTGGATGGTATAGGTTATTTAATGTACTGAATATGGAACCTTGGCAAAATGAAATATTCATATGTATATGTATATTTAATGAACTGCTTAAATATGGTATTTGTTATACACAAATATGCAGTGGTATCATGTGATTTATATGGAAGAAAGGAGAGAAAGATGAAATGAATAATTGTAGACCAGTTGCAGTAATTATACGATATTTATGAAAATAATGCAAATAAGAATAGAGAATAAGATACATAAGGTGTTAGAAGATAGTATTTATGGAGTTAAAGGGAAGGGATGTCAGGAAGTACTAATGATTGTTAGAGCAATGAAGCAAAATTATTGGTAGGAGATATAAATAAAGCATTTGATATAGTAGATCATGATATATTATGGATAACAATGGAAACATGTAATTTTAGTAAAATACAGAGTAATTAGTGTAAAGAAATAGTAAAATAAGAGTCAGTTTGGTTAAGTGAAGAGGTAGAGATGAATAGGAGATTTTAAAAAGATGCTCAAGGAGTAGTATTTTATTTGCAATAGTTGTCAATTGGCTAACAAAGAAAATAATAAAAAAAATTTAAAAAGCTCAGTATATGCAGATTAATGGTATGGAATATCTAGTCATTATATCTTACACAGATGACATTATTCTTATAACTAAGGAAAGCAAAATGATGGAAGAAGTGATTTTAAGCAAAAATAATAGCTTAAAAGAAATAGGGATGGCATTAAACAGAAAAAAATTAAGGGATTTGGATCAGAAGAGAAGTTGAAAGGAATTTAATTTGGAATAAAGCAAATATCAGTATTATGAATACAGTTTGGTACACACTGAGTGCTGTTAGGGAATAATGGTTGAAAGTCTTTACAAGAATTATATGAAATTAGTATTAGATGGAGTAGATATAGATTATCGTATAGAAAACGTGCATTTATTTAACTCTATGTGCATGGAAAATTTGCAAATGTGGCTAGTATATATACACAGAGAATATATATATATATATATATATATATATATATATATATATATATATATATATACACACACACAAACACACACACACATATATATATATATATGTACACACACACACACACACACACACACACACACACACACACACACACACATATATATATATATATATATATATATATATATATATATATATATATATATATATAAAATGTCAAAATATTTGGAAAAACAGTTTATTAGACTGATATTTAGATTTATTTGGGGTCAAGATTGAATGTGGTAAAATAGGAGTATGATATATATATGGATAATGATGATGGGGGTTTGGGTTTACTGAACTCTATATTATATGGAGCATGGCTGCATTTATATAGGGTGTTAAGATGGATAAATGGAAAACAAAGTAATTTGGTAACAGGATTATTCAAGATAAAATATGATAGAGAATGAAATCTAATAAAACTGAATAAGAGGGAGAGAGATAATCGAGAAATGAAAAAATAAAAATGTATCAAGAAAAATAAAAATATGGAAGTTAAGTAATTGCCTAGACATGCTAAGGCCTTGCTGTGTCTAATTATGGTGGCTGCCAAAAAAGCAGTTACTAGAAAATGGAACTCAAAATCTAAACCATCTATACTAGAAGTAGTGAATATAGTAACAGAGATACAGCAACTGGAACTGAGATCTTTAGAAAAGGGTAGGAGCAAACTACATAGGAAAAAAATGGGAATTGTGGGAACAATACATACATGGGAGAAATGAGGTTTAAGAGAAAGCAGGACTTAAATGAGCTATGTAATATTTGAATGAAAATGATTAGGTAGATTATAAATGATGCATAATTTTGTATCTGGGAGTGTGTCGGTATGGTTTGTGATATAAAATGCTTGCAACTAGAAAGGTGTCAGTGTGGTTTGTTTTTATTTATATAAATGTATGATTGCATATGCTGTACGTGATTGTTTAATAAGGGAACAGAACTTGAACAATTAATGTAATGTTGCTTAGACTATATGATATATAGCAATTATGTGTGAAGTATAATGTTTGTAAATGTGAACTTGTTAATACAGTTTGATTACTTTTATATAAATGTAAATTTGTTTATTTTACAAGTGATAATTCAGTAATGGTATAAAAACATAATGATGCAAAATTATTGTGTAAATCCATGGGGACATCTGACAAAAGTAAAAATAAAAGTTATAAAACAAAGAAATAAATGGTGCATGAAGAATGTGGAATGCCAAGATTTTTTATAGAGATTACAAACCAACAGATTGCCGGTAAAAGGAAATATGCCTTATAAAAAAGTAATGAAAGCATATGTCTTTTATGTATTGAATTAGAAACTGCAGCACATGTTTTTCTGACATGCAAAAAAGTAAAGAAATTATGGGAAAAATAATAGAGAAAAATATTCTGAAAGAAATACAGGATTATAAACAGTTAAATATGGATATAACTGAATACGGGTTTCATGAGAATGGCAGCAAGGAATATGTTAAAAATTTAGATAAGAAAGTTTTCTTCATTGTACAAACAAATTGGAATGAAAGATTTAATGAGATTATGTTTAATAGAAATTGGATGATACCAAATATAATACGGAAATTAAGTGGTGGTTGTGGAAAAAGGAGTGGAGGACCATAGATGTATGTGAAACAAAAAAAAGCTGAAAATGATAAAGGAATGTATACTTGATGAAGGTTTATATAAATATGTAAATTTACAAACATGTACACTTGTATATATTTGTAAATAACTGTATATAATAAAGCACTCCTACATGCTATGGTAATCATGAGTATTGACAGCAATTATGAGTGCTTATCTCGGTCCTAGCTCTGTGGCAGCTGGAAGGATATTGCACATCATGGAAATCAGAAGTGAGGGAGTAGCAATGAATGCCAGCACAGGAGATAGTGTGCTGCTGGATTTGGAGACTTTGTTCCAGCAAAAATTGTTTGAAGAGTCAACAGATGAATTTGAGAAGTGTGTTGTTACAACCATTCAATTGGGAGGGTTGCAGGATGATAAATTAAATGAAATAAACCAAAGTGAACCCGAGAATGGATGAAGTATCATGGGGAGATATAATGGAGAAAATAAGGAAAGAGGAAATAGTGGAAGTTGCAGAAGGAAATAAGGAAAAAGAAGAAAACTTATGCCAAGACAATGACCAGTATGTTGAGAGAGAAGACAGAAGAACCAGAAAGTTTGAATAGAAGAAAATTGGCGGTGAGGCTGCAAAATAAATGTGAAGCAACACTGAACAGGTAAGAAGTATTTGCCAATGTTATTTTACCTCTGCATTTACAATTCAAAAGGTAAGGACATGTATTCTCATACACAGAGATACTTGTTGTGACATTTTCTTTGAGACTGTGCAAGGTATGAAGAACTTTACTAGTGAAATAACAAAAAAATGAAAATCCATGGAATGAGTACATTATAAAGACTGCATTTAGAGAGACAAAAAGATACATATACAATTCCAAACTAAGAGAGAAAGAGAGATTTTAAAAAGACATTTAAAAGACATTTGTAAAGTGTTGGACATTGTAAAGGTTTATGATGATGGGGCTTTACAGACTGGGGGTGGAATAGCAATGTCATTTTGAAAATGGAAAATGATAAAATCATACACACACAAATATATATATATATATATATATATATATATATATATATATATATATATATATACCAAATGTTAATCTTGAAGTAAACCAAGGTTTGGTAAAATACAGGGAGAAAAATAATAGCAAGTTATTTATGTGGACAAGAGGGGCATTTTATGAATAATTGTGAAGAAGTTATTACATTGGTAGAAAGATGGAAAATATGGCAAAATTTGCAAGTTGGAATGTTGTAAATGTAAATGAAAATGACATTTAGCAATACATTGTACAGAAATACAAAAAGAAAATGAAAATAAAATTGAAAAAGTAAAGAGGCAAGAAAAGAAAAAAATAAGACAAAACAAAAGAAAAAATAAAAATGACAAAAGAAAAGGAAGGTAGTGAGAAAGAACCAGATAGAGATATAGGAGAAAATTCAGAATTTAGTGATGAAGAGGATTAAAATTGGACTGTGGTTAAAAGGAAAACTTCAATAGGTTAAAGAGTTAAGGATAGAAAAAGAAAGTTTAAGAGTGTAAGTGCAAAAGATCAAAAGAAGAAACAAGGGAAGTGGAAATTAAACAATACTTGACAAATTGCAAAATAGAAGAAGGAATAACTTAAGGATACTATCAATAAATTTGAACAGTCTTATTGTAAGATTATGCTAAACAATGTTTTTAGGTTGAAAGTAATTCTATTACAAATATGTACCATAAATAATGTATAAAATAAAGCTTGCTTAAATGCAGAAACAGAGTTTAGTAATATGTGATTAGCATCCATATTAAATGACTGTGTCTTAAAAAATAAGGAACTTGCTTATGAGTGTATAACACACACATCAAGAAAGCTGACTTTGCTTTTCTAAGAAAGTTTAAAAATATGCTTTTCTAAGAAAGTTTATCCACAAGGCATTTCCTTAAAAATATGCTTTTCTGCACTTATCAGCATTTGCACAAGAACAGATGTGTCAGCATTTGAGTCATCAAGGCAGTATCTTTCCAAAACCAAGAGGGTGTGTGTTTAACTATATATATATATATATATATATATATATATATATATATATATATATATATATATATATATATATAAAGTCTGCATTAAATCCAGTTATGTTAGGGGTTTTGGTAGGGACACATTTGTCCTGAGGTAAATGTTACATCTATCACATCATCTGTGTTATATGAGAAGTAAAGTAGAACAGTACCTGAAATGGCAACGTTAGTCCGTGTGGTTTATTATAAAAAGTTGTTACTGCTCTGAGTTGACGCTGCAAAGTATATTCTCTCATCAGTGTTTATTCTGCAAGTTTCTGTATGCAACAGACTGTGAATGCAACTATAACCAGACTTCAATTTTAGCAATCCAGCCAGCAAGACTGAGTATCTTGAGAAGACTTCAGATCCATCAGAGTAAACAACACAGTAAGCAGCACCTTAGTGACTAAAATAACAAAAATTAAGTTTACAATGGCAAGCTAGCCTGCATTTGAACACAGAGGGAAGGGTAAGCCCTGCAGAGGGTCACTTCAGTCAAATTGCAGTAACTAACATTTGCACGTATATGTAAATCCTAAATAGAGGTACTCTAGTTTGTGCAGCTTGCAGCAGTAAAGTTTTTTCAGACGTCTGAATCCAGATTGAGCCTGAAGTCCAGGAAAGTCGCAGTGCCATAAATTCTCCAAGAAAAGGTAGATATCTACTTTCACAGCAGCCCGCTGCCTGTTGTGCTTCACCAGCTTCTCGAGTGACTTTGAAAAATTTCCAGCCATTTGCTTTAACAGCCTGATCACCTATTTTCTTGCTAACTGATAAGACTTTTTTCTGTGTCACATTTTTAGTATGGATGCTATTAGACATCATTTGTGTAGGAGTAAACCAAGCTTTAGTAAATTGCAATGTTGGTATACACAGCACATTAGTAAATATAAAACCATATTAGGGCATGTTGATAGTAAGGCATTATGCAAATGTATTACAATATTTGACTGGTATCTCAAAGAAAACCATGTGGAGTATGACAAATGTTTATTATGTCAATCAACAAAACTGCATTTTGTGTGCCATGCCATAAAAAAGTATTGCATGATATTGCTGAAACAATAGACTGTGAAGACAGATCTGTTCATGATAAAGAATTAACTAAGAGTAAAGTGTTTCCATTATATTCAGATGTTGAACAGTTATGTTCTTTCACCACATGTAAAAGGTTTATTTCAGAGTTACAACAGGAGTCAAATCAGTTACTGACCGGACCTCTACTACATTTTATTACAAAATAATTTAATAAACTTCTATGAGACAGACACAATGAGTTCAGGAAGTTTAGACAAGTTATACAAACATTTTTTCAAAAGTGCATAAGAGTTTTAAATTCAGCAGAACAGGTTAGTAAAGAATGTCAGAAAGACCATGCAACATTACAGGGAACTCTTAAACAGCAGTTACAAGATAAAGGAAATAAATTAGCTGAACTGACAGAGACTGACTTCCTCCACACATTGGGAAAGAGCAGGAAACTACAGCTGATCTGTACAAAAGAGATATATTTTATAATATGTTTGTGTTTTGAAAATGGTTAAACATACATGGTAGGATGGTAAAATACAAATCATTCTCAAATGTTTAAAACTTCCATTCAGTTAACACAAGACATTTATCAGTACTACAGTAAAGTAGAGTGCATGACTGCCATTCTCATAGCATAGACAAAAGGTAAACAAAAATAGTTAATAAGTATAGAGATTTAAAGCCACAAGACTGACATGCATGTATTTTCTTTTTATACAATGCACAAGAATAACAGGCAGACAACAGCAAATATAAATAATGTAAATATAAACATGTGTTAGTTAAGCTAATATCTATTTGTTTTTTACAATTTTTTATAATTGTATAGTAACACCACACCAGTTAAAGTTCTGAATTTTAAAAAGAAATAAAATCATGGATGGAATTAGTCAAACAGTCTTTGTAAAATGAATGGCAGAGCAGTTAAATAAATAAAAAAATACTGAAATGTGAGCTCAGACCTTCCTAGACTGGATGAATAGTTACAGGAAATGTTGAGCAGATAACATAAGAAACAAGACTGATTGCCAAACAAGTGGCTTGAGTTTTTCTAAAAAACTTATTATTATTAAAACATAATTGTTAAAATGTTCACATGCAGCACTATTTGGTAATTATAATAAAACATCACAATTGTGCATATATGTCACTGATAATCTGTTTGCAGGTAAAGGTTAAAAGTAAAAAACCTCAGTTACATCAAGTATAGCCAGCAGATAGGTTATAGTATACATACAGTTCAAATCAATTATACAGGAAGGTACAAATAACTACTATTAGAAGTAGAGATCAAAAGCAACAGAAAAGAAAACAGCCAGCAAAGGATCAAATCAGACAAAGGTCTATAGTTTAATAAGCTAATAAAACAAATGTATAACCAAAGTGTTGGGCTGACATACATTATAAAGCAAATAAAGAATAGTGCAATACTACAGGGGGAGGGGTACTTTCTCAGTTTTACACTGACTGTGAGCAGTATTGCAAAAGGGTATAAAATAAAGCTACAGGAAGAAGTAGATCATTCCTTCTTGACAATACTCTTTCAGGGGGAGGGAAAAACAGGTATTAGTGCATTAGAAATATTCATAAACAGATTAAACCTGACAGGATAAGATATTTTACAAGCTGCTAGTAACTATAATTCTAGTTATTATTGTATTGTTTAGTATTAAATTGTATTTACAAACTGTTAAACTGTAAAGCTATACAAGAGATTGCTTAAAATTGCTTTATTAAAGCTATACAAGAGAAAGTAAAGGTATATAAAAACTGAGCAAGAATGGTCACTACTTTTAATATGTTTTTGGCAAGACAATGTTGCTATGCAAAAAGCATAGTTGCCTCTGGTGACAATTCCACTAGATACTTCTAAAGAGACATACGAATTTTCCAAGATTTTGCTTAATGTTAATGTTACTAGATTTGTAAGATTAGACTAAATTCAGTACAAATGAAATTGATGTCTAGTAGTAATTCGAACAAGATGTAATATTATCACTGGTTTTAAGTTGGAGTCTTATTGATTACCCCAGTTAAAGGAAAATTAAATATTGTATTCATACAGCTAATGGACTAATATGAATATAACATTCTTTAGCATATACATCATGTTTTTTGTAAATATTCAAGTATTAAATATACTGAAATAATTGCATTCAAATATTTATCTAAGCCCAGTTCAGTACTTCATGTTAACTACACTGTCAACCAAGATGTTTATGGGAAGTTCAGAGACATGACCACAATGTTATGGTTAAAATGACATTGAAGTTCTATATTTTCAGCAGTGTATAAATGCTTGGAGTAGCACATAGTTTTTGCCTCTTATAGATATTAGTCTATCTCTAATATTTTGATATTAATAAAAATAAAGAGTTAATTCAACAGTTGCAAACAGTTAATGAAAGAGTTCTAAGTCATAAATGAAATTCTGCGATTGCAAAATAATAAATTAATCAAATTAAAAAATAAAACTAAAGCAAACACAGTTCATAACTGGTGAAATATTCTCACAGAATAGTCTACAAAAAGAAAAAGTTAATACTTGATATCAATTGCATTTTCATTTGTATCAAAAGAAGACATAAAGGTTTTGTTTCTTAATGTGTTTTTCTATATAATGTGATCAAAAATACATATCAGTATAAAGTGTTTTGAGTACATTCAAAATAAAAAGAGGGAATTGTAAGATTATGCTCAACAAGGTTTTAAGGTTGAAAGTAATTCTGTTATAAATATGTAACATAAATAAGGTATAAAATAAAGCTTGCTTAAATGCAGAAACAGAGTTTCGTAATATGTGATTAGCATCCATACTAAATGACTCTGACTTAAAAAAATAAGGAACTTGCTTATGAGTGTATTACATACACATCAAGAAAGCTGACTTTGCTTTTCTAAAAAAGTTTAAAAATATGCTTTTCTAAGAAAGTTTATCCACAAGGCGTTTCCTTAAAAATATGCTTTTCTGCACTTATCAGCATTTGCACAAGAACAGATGTGTCAGCATTTGCACAATCAAGGCAGTATCTTTCCAAAACCAAGAGGGTGTGTGTTTAACTAAAAATATATATATAAAGTCTGTACTAAATCCAGTTATGTTAGGGGTATTGGTAAGGACACATTTGTCCTGAGGCAAATGTTATATATCTCACATCATGTGTACTATATGAGAAGTAAAGTAGAACAGTGCCTGAAGCGGCAACTTTAGTCCATGTGGTTTATTATAAAAAGTTATTTGTTACTGCTCTGAGTTGATGCTGCAAAGTATATTCTCTCATCAGTGTATATTCTGCAAGTTTCTGTATGCAACAGACTGTGAATGCAACTATAACCAGACTTCGAATTTAGCAATCCAGCCAGCAAGACTGAGTATCTTGAGAAGACTTCAAATCCATCACAGTAAACAACACAGTAAGCAGCACCTTAGTGACTACAATAACAAACATTTATTTTACACTTATAAATATAACAAGGAGAATAAGAATAATAGAATGGTGTAAAAAGTGTGATATAGACAGAATTGTATAAGAAGATATAAAGTTTATAACAAAAGAAGAAAGATTACAGAAAGAAAGCTTATGGATTGTGCACATAATATGGACTTTAGGAAATTAATGTTGTTCATGCAATTGTATGCAGGTGAACAGTTAAGATATTAGCTACAATTTTGGTAAGAATAGGCAAATTGACTGTCCTGGATATTAGATGGCAGGAAAAAATATATAGAATTGTAACAGTTTATGCTTACATAATGGTTAAAATAAGAACATTTATTTCAGAAAATATTGGATTATTTTATAGCAAACATAAATTTAATAATAGAAGATTTTAATTGTGACTTAAGAGAAAGAAAAAAGAAAAAAAGGAAAAGAGACAAAAATAATGAAGGAAATAATGAAATGTGGAAAGTTAACTTTATGGAAGAAAAATGATGGACATATGAAAGAAATATATTTAAAACAAAGACTGATTATTTTATATTATCAAAAGGGTTATAAATAATAGAAGTAGTAGTAATAAAGAAAGGATTTTCACATCATCTAGCAATATGGATAAATATAAAAGAAAATAAAGAGTATATTAAAATAGGAAAAGGAATAAGTCAGAAAAATCATCAGAAATCAGAAATAACTTTATTGTCATTCAACCACACACACGTGCACAGTTGAATGAGATTACGTTCCTCCAAGCTCAACATAAACACAAACATTTACACAGCAACATACAACATAAATTACATAGAAATGAGCCACCAAGGCACAGTAATTTAACCATAGCATCTTTCATTCCAGCACCAGTTGCAACCAAGTCCCAGACCAACCACAGTCAAGTAAGTTTCAACCACCGCATCACCACTCCAGTACTAGAAGCATTCAATTCCCAGTCCAACTGAAGGCTCACTCTTCAAACTGCTGCATCGCCACTCCAGTACCAACAATCCAAGTCCCAAGACCGAAACATCTGACCTAGCAGGCCTCACCATCTCCACCATCCACAGACCCCAACAACCAGCCACTCAATGATCTTTCCTCCGCCATCATCCCTGTCCACCATCATCAGTTCACAAAAAAAATTTCTGGTTCTTTCTCTGACCTAAAATCCATTTCCAACATTGCACTGGCAGACAGGTTTCAACCTCCGCTTCTGCATCCGGCAACTCGCTACTGAAGGCCTACTTCATTTTAACAAGATCCAAGCAAAAATTCACATCAGGATCTGCACGGACATCACAAGCACAGACAACAGGACACTAGACACACTGGACCAGGCAAAGGGAGCAACACATCAACAAAAAAACATAAGTACAAAACAGAACCACAAACTATACAACCGGAGCTGGAGAGGCTGCTGCCATACAATGCGCCGCCATCTTAGTTCATGCATAAAATCTTAGTTCATGCATGAATAAAAAGAATAAATGAAAAAGAATGAAATATGGAAAGTAAAGGAGTGGACATAACCACAAAATTATGGAAAGAATATTTAAGAATGATACCATTCTACAAAAAAATGGACTGAGTGGTGGATAGTATTTAAGAAAAATGAAGAAAGAAAGTTATTTAAGTTGGGAGATAAATACAAGAAAAAGAGAAAAAGGAATATGCAGATATATATGACAGAGTTTTTAAAAACCTAGAGTATAATAAAATAGAATTCGGTGAAAAAGAAAAAGTACTATACGAAAAAATAAAGAAATAATAAAAAAGTCTATTACTTAAACAACAATGTTTATTACAAGGAAAAAAGAAGCGGTATCAGAATATTTAAAAAAATAGTAAAAGAGAGGAAAAGTGTGATAAGACAAATGAGGAATAAAATGGTAGAATTAAGAAAAATCAAACACAAATTACAGAAACTATGGGGGGAAGATGTTGAAGAGATGGATAAAATGAAGGCAATCTGAGAAATCCAAAAAGATTGACAAGTTAAAATATTCACAGAGTTAATGAGAAAAGAATTGGAAAAGGAGACAACAATAGATGAATTAGATAAAATAATTAAGCAAGTTAACATAGATTAGTAGCATGTTCGATGGAATCAGTTATGAAATGTATAAAAATAAAAAGGATTGGTAAAAAGTTTATTTTGTAAAACTTTTGAATAAATGGCTGGAGGAAGGTTTTAAGTTTAAAGAATTTTGTAGTGGAATTTTAAAATTCTTATGGAAAAAAGGGAATAATGAAGAAAAAATGGAGGCCGACAGTATTAAACAATACTGATTATAAGATATTTATGAAGATTGTACAGAAGAGGATGGGAATTAAAATACAAAATATATTAGAAGAAAGTGTATTTGGTATTAAAGGTAGAGGTCATCAAGAACATGTAATGATTATAAGGGTAGCAGATGATGTTATGAAGGAAGAACAAGAAGTAAAATTAATGCTAGGTGATGTTGATAAAGCTTTTGATACAGTAGAACATAAAGCATTATGGAAATCTATGGATAGTTACAATGCTAGCAGTGTGTGACTGCTTATAAAAACAACAGAGTGAGAATGCTAATTAATTGGTGGTTAAGTAACGAAATAGAAATGAATGTCAGAATTAGACAAGAATGCCCAATGAGTAGTATTTAGTTTGTTTTAGTTATGAATTTAATAGTGAAATCAAGGGTAAAATGCAAAGGGCAGACTACATAATGGAAAGGTGTATACCAATTCCAGTAATAATGACTGATACAGATGATATAGTTGTAACAATTTGGGGGGAGCGGAAAAGTAATTAAACATTTAACAGCATTATAAAAAGGAATAGGGATGGACATTAATAAAGAAAAAAATAAGGAATAGGGAGTACTAATAATATAGTTGGTATACAATTTACTTTAGCTGAAATAAAAGTATCAGAAATATAGTTTGGTATTCACAAAATAAAGAAAAGACAATGGAATATTTTAATAAGAAGTATAAAAGAACTATGTGCATTATGACAAATATACAAATCGCCATATAAAGAGAAAGCAAACTTGGTTAATTATGTGTTGATAATTAAAATGGTATATTTATTAAGTGGTTTCATGATTCCAAAAATGTATGAAAAGGAAATAATGGGAATGTTCTCCTTTATATGGGATTCTAGATTGAATCTGGTTAAAAGAGGAGTACTATATAGGAATAAAGAAGGTGGAGGTTTAGGTTTAATAAACCCAATAGTATTTGGGGCTTTGTTGAATTTATATAAGTATTAATATGGATAAAGGATAAAGAGAAATTAGTGGGAAAGATATTTAATTGTAAATGCAAGGATATGTGGGAAGAATCTAGAGCTAATACAAGATAGAAAAAAAGAATATTATAATGAAATACAAAATTATTTAGACAAAATAAGAATATGGAATATAAGAATTGATGAGATAAAGGAAAGAAGGAAAACATGGTATGAAAAGATAATGGATCAATCATTTTGTATTAAAGGGAAAATTTGCAAGATGAAAAAATAAAAGCTGTTAAAGAAAGACAGAAATGGTGCAAAATTTGGGTAGAATGTCAGGATTTCTTATGGAGGTTAAGTATAACTAAGCTTCCTGTTAAAAGTAATATGCCACATAAAAAGTGAAATAAAACGAGTTTGTTTATATTGTGGGAAAAAAGAAACATCAGCGCATATGTTTTGACACATAAAAGAGTAAGAAAATTATAGAAAAACTTGTGTGAAGGTTTTTTTGGGGGGGAAATGTAAAAGAAAAATACATGAATATGGATATGATAGCATATGGATATTATAAGGATATTAAACAAATAGAACAAATTAAGATTAGATAAAATAATATGTTATGTTAGATGTGTTGCTTGAAATGAAAGACAACAAAATTATGTTTAATGGGAAATGTTTTTTTTCTAGCAATTAAAAAAAGAATTGAATGGTTGTGGAAGAAGGGGCAGGGGTCTAGTAAACAAAGTATCACTGGTTCTTCTCCATTATGAATGCTGATAAAAAATACTGATGAAAATACATAAATATGTGAATATATAATATTGATAAAAACAGGTTGCAAATAGAATACAAATAAAGTACTCCTACTCTTTTCAATATGTGCTGTGGTCCACTTGAGTTACCACCAACTCAAGCAGATGGGGCCTTGATTTAATGTCTCATCTGAAGAATGACAGATTCAGGAGCACAGCGCATCCCTTATACTGCACTGCAGTGCACCAAAGGAAGTATGCAACCTATTGTGCCACTGACACTGCAACAATTTATATTAATCATGTCATTTTCTGTATGTCTTGCTTTCCCCTTTTCTATAAAATGTTCTTTTTTTCTTGTACATTATTATGTTTAGAATCTTTTTTATTATTTTCTAATTTCTTTTAATACTGTCTTTATGTTCTTATTTAAGTCAGATACAGTTCTTGTTAAACCATCTGATTAACCTTATCTTGAATTTTCTAGTGTTTCTAGTGTTTTTAATTTGTTTTTTTCATAGAACTTAGAACTTCAATGTGCCGCCTTTGTTTCTTCTAGTTTATTAATATTTGTCATGTTTTGATTTATAATTCATATTAAGAGCCTACTAACTAGTGTTATTTTTCCCTTAATTATGAGATGAGGTGGAATATGGTCACTATTGACCATTTTAATATGTACATCTCATTACAGACTCAGATTTTCAAAATAGCTAGAAAAAGTTATAACCAATTATTGATCACATACCTCTTCCCAGTTATTTAAATGAATACATTATTTTATGCCTGCTTTAACTCCTGTTCAAGATTACTCATCATTAATCATTACACACTTCAATACTCTTTCGAATAATTTTTTCCAAGCTTCATTTATTTTATTGATTTGAAAAGATTTTTGATTTCTCTTATTTTTAATTTTCCTAACAAAGCTTATATAATCACTCTATTGCCCTTCCTTGCATTTACATCACTGGCAATTATTATTTGACTTCTGAAATCTTTACCCTTATTTATTGATTCTTCCAACTATTTCTACAAACACTCTTGATATTATTTTATCACTATCTATAAGCTAGATCTATAAGATCCTATGACTTTGTTAAAGTTACCTTTTCAATGTCCATTGGATCATATAAGTCCATCATTGTTAGATTTTTCCCCATTATGCTTAAACTTAATATGGCTATAAAGTCGAGTGAGTTGTTAGGTTTAATTTTTTGCAAATTTTGATTGGCATTACTAAATCATCTTGTAGACATCCATATTTTGTACCATTTTGTTGGATCCAAACTGTTTGTAATATGAGAATTTCTAGCTCCATTGCCCATTTCTCTTAAAAATACATTATGTCATGATTTTTAACAGATCAAGTTTTCATCTTCCATTTTGTTTAGTAGTTTGCTTGTTTCCTTTGAAATTATATTGATCAGTTTCCTGATGTTCTCATTCTTTCAATTCTGCTATTTTACTAAAAAAATGTATTCCAGTTTATATCACCACTTCTATTGAGTAAATGCTTAATTAATCAAATAGTTTTGCATTGTTTTGCATATCTTCACACTGTTCTCTACTACACTGATATCAATTTGTACTATCCCACAGTACCTGTTTCCGTATCCACTCAGATGTCATATTTAACATATTTGGGTGATGATAAAGTAAAATATCAAGATGGGGAACTGAAAAAGATGAAAGAACGTGATACAAAGGAAGGAAAAGACAAATGAAAATGTAAATAATAAGTTATGTGAATTATATAAAGATAAAGAAAAATAATTGTTATAAAATCACAAGACCCATAAATGAGGCATAAGGAATGATATGCTGGCACAAACACAAACCAAAATAACATGGACAGTAAACATAAAGCTAACTTTAAATGTATCCTATTAATCTGATTTAAATAAAGTTAACTTTAAATGTAACCTATTAATCTGATTTAAATTGTTTACTATCAGCTGTATAATCATTTTTTGTCTTCCTTTTCCCTTAATATTTTGTGCGTCTTTGGATCATGGCTAGTCTGAGTTTTAAAATGGATATTATAGCCATATAATTTGAAGACCTCTCTGTTTTTTTTTTTTTTTTTGTTGTTTTTTTGAATATGCAGTGAGTCAAGTCTATAAAATAAAAAGACATGCCCTAGCATGCTTTGCCCTTTGTTCCATCCATAACATTTTCATTATTCAGGCTCACCAGTGTAGTTCGCACAGCTGGCTTAACTAAATTCTCAAACATCACAGCTCCTTATTATTCTTGTATGATGTAGCATACTACTGAACTGCAATGCTTTACTAGCTAGCTTAAGAAATTCTAGTATTGTTGAGATTTTTATGATATGCTCTGTTTGAAGATCACCTTCTTCATGTTCCACATTATCATCACCTACATCCCCTCTTATGACCTTTTCCACTTTATTTTTCTAGTTTTAATCTGTCTTTCATCTGTTCTCATTTTGGTTTGCATTTCTGCCACCATATCATTCCTTATGTTTCATTTAAGGACCTCCTCTTTTTTGCAACAATTATTTTTCTTTATCGTCATGTAATTCACATAACTTACTTACATTTTTCACTTTTATTTTTCTTTTCCTTCTTTTGTGTCTCCTTCTTTCATCTTTTTCAGTTCCCCAACTTGGTATTTTACTTTATTATCTCCCAAATCACTATTTCCATGTCTTTCTTTTACTTTGTCCTTTCATTTTTATGATTTTTAGTATTATTTTGATCTTATCTTTATTGATTACTTTTACTTTTTAACTAATTTTCTGTTCCTATAAATTTCTTAGATAATTTCACTATATCATAACTAAACTCTTCAGCTAACTTTTGTCCTAATATTACTTCCATTAGCAAGATATTTGTGGAAAGCTGTTTTTTTGACATTACTTATTAAATCTTCGCATAATATATCACTTTTATTGTCACTGTATTTCTTATTTCATTCTTTTCCATCCTTTTATGCTTACTCCTGCTGCATAACTAGTACTTGACTGTTTAGTAACTTTACAATAATCCTTTCTACAAGAAGATGATAGTTTAGATTTCCTACATTCACTTATTGTTGAGAAATCCCCAAAACTAAGTATCCTTGCCTCTTAATGATGAATCTTCATATAATGCCAATGATTGTTTTCTCTTGACCAATTACATATTTCTGTTTCAAATTATTTTAGAACTCTCACATTGATTATTAAACTATATTGGTTGAAGCTTCCAGTACTGAGATAAACATTTAATACTTGAAATAAGGCAATTTTAAATGAACAATGACTGTTTATAGGATGGTTAGGTGATAGCATAGTCTGAATATTAGGGTCTATATTATAGCATCGAAGTTTTTAAACTTCAAATGCTATAATATCGACCCGTTTTTGTCAAAAACTCAAAATAGCAAAGCCACAGAACTTCAAAATCTTACCTAGGGTAAGATTTTGGTTGTCTGTTCCATGGCTTCGTTATTTACTCTACTGTGGTGGGAAGGTTATGGACCAGGGTAAGGTAAATATGCGAACGAAGATTATGGACCGGGTTAAGGTAAGTGTAAGAATGGATCGGGGTAAGGTGAGTGTATGATAGGGACATTAGGGTTAGGCAGCTGGAAATGTGAGTGTGCAATAGGGACTTTAGTGTTAGGAAGAGGGTAAAGTGAGTGTGCGGTAGTTAGGGGCTTTAGGGTTAGGGAGCGGGTAAGGTAAGTGTGCAGTAGTTAGGGACTTTAGGGTTAGGGAGCAGGTAAGGTGAGTGTGCAGTAGTTAGGGACTTTAGGGTTAGGGTTGGGTTAAGGTGAGTGTATAGGTAGTAGTGTAGGGTTAGAATTATTGTTTTGTTAAGTGTATGTGTGTGGTTTATTTATTTTGGTGTGCTTGTGTTGTGTGTTTGTGTTTCGGAACAGCAAATTTTTTCCCTGGGAAAAAATTTGCTGTTCTATATGTTCGATATTTTGTGGTTTAGATATTTTAGGTAGGATGAAATAACATTTGCTATTTAAATCATATGATAGGGTAATATAAATGCGAATATTACTATGCACAAGTAAATGAGTTCTAAAGTTTTATTGGTCAGTTATTAATAAATCAAAAGGCATCCTTTATGTGCGTTTTAAGTTTATGTGTAAGTCAAAACGTCTTAGGAACAGAAGCTGTGAGTCTTTCATGCATATACTCTGACACAGCAGCAGTCCTGCTTGAGATGTGCAAAACATTCAGCCATGCCAAAGGAAAAAAAGTAATGTGTTTCTGAAAACAAGCAATTTAGAAAAAGAGATATAGCATGGGATGGCTGGCTGTTTGGAAAACCTCTCAATATCACAAGCACTCTAACCACAGCAACAGAAAAATCAAGAAGGACACCACCAAGTGGGAATTGCAAAAGGAGGGTGCTAAAAATGAAGGACAGTGGACTATGAAAAATATATGCTGATGGGAGGGGGTGCCAAAATGAGAAGAGTGTAACAACTTCTTTAGTAAGCTCTGCAGTTACTAATCCTAAAATTAGAGAGGAATCTTATATTACAACCTAATCTTTGACCATTCGTCTGCTGAAATATTATTTTAAGTCTTAGTTGAAAAAGATTTGGTGAAAGAAGAACATTTTTAGTCAGAAATCATGGGTCCCAAAAACTTTGTTGTATGACACTTTGGTCAACATCTGTTTAATTGACCAAATTTGGTTGACTAAACAGATGGTACAGACAGGCGAGTCACACAGACTATTCCTGGGTAGGTGAATAGTCCCCTTCCCCAGAGATTGTGTGATTTCAGACTTAGAACATATAATTAGCAGGGGATGTACAGGGTATAGCCTCCATAATAGGTGGTGCAGGCAGAGGGGCTTGCTCCTGCAAAAAATGACACTTTCTTTGTTTATGCGTTTTTTTAAGGTTTTACATATGCTGTGATGCATGCACAGAGATCAACTCCCAGTGCATGCATAGCAGCCTGTCGATGTGCATAATGTTGATCAATTTTTTAACTTTATGTACATCAACATAAATGGTATTTGAACAACTTAATTGGATGCATCACTTTGGTTGACATCTGTTTAACTGACACAATTTGGTCGACTTATCAAATGGATAACAGTCGTATGAGATCAACAATCCCCAGGCAGGGGAATATACTTTTTCCCTGGGGATTGTGCAATCTCAGAGTTGTAATATATAATTAGCAGAGGTGTGACAAAGTGCTTTCCCTCACATGGGGGTTGCAGGGGGCTTGCCCCTGCAAAATCACTTTTCTACCCCATGATCAAAGTCAACTCTTCATTCAGCTACTTCACTCTGCTTGTACTGAGCATGTAGTATGTCTGACAACTGCTGCTTAAAACGTTAGCATACTGACACTACGAAACGAACTTCTACAGCTAAATTCCACCTTCAATTGCATAAATACATAAGAAGCAATACTTTCAGTTAAAATCTGTTGTACTGCGTACATATTATGTCTGACAACTGCTGCTGCAAACATTAACATAATGCCAATACCAAACAAACTTCTACAGTTAAATTCCACCTTCAGTTGCATAAATACATAAGAAGCAATACATTCAGTTAAAATCTATTGTACTGTGCACATATTATGTTTGACAACTGCTGCTGCAACCGTTAACATAATGGCACTACCAAAGGAACTTATACAGCTGAATTCCACCTTCAGTTGTATAAATACATAAGAAGCAATACCTTCAGTTAAAATCTATTGTACTGCAATCATAGTATGTCTGACAACTGCTGCTGCAAATGTTAGCATGATGACACTATCAAAGAAACTTCTACTGCTAAATTCTACCTTCATTTACATAAGTAGATAATAGCAATACCATCACTTAAAATCTATGTAAGGCTGTTTCTAAGAAGCAATACTGACAAAAATAAAATGAACAAGAATCGAACTAAAAAATGCACCAGAAATATGGAAGAAGCAGCAAAAGTCCAGCTTTATCTCCACAGATTTATTACAGACAGATAAGCGCTTTCATCCCCAAGTGGGACTTCTTCAGAACTGCCAATATTAAAACACAAGCCATTTAAATACATCTCAAACTAATCATGTGACATCCAATAAACCAGTCAGTTTAAGAAAATAATAAAACAATTAAAGTTGTGTAGGTAGAACCTAGTGCTTACACAAAAACGCAAATACATAAAAGAGTATGAAAACAAATGTGTATGCCCCTGAATGATAAATTAATTCATATTAGAACAGCCCCTTAATTTATTAGGTATTGAATGTATGTTTTCATAACACCAACTTTAAAAATATATAAATAATAACTATGCTAAAAAATAATAAACATATAAATTTTTAGCTTTAATAAAAGGCTAAATTTAAATCTGTGACTACGGCAATCATGTATGTGTCTACAAGAAATTAATTCAATTCTAGAGCAGACAAAAAGAGGCCCAAGGGGACATATTATTAAAGAACACTTGTTGGTTAGGGAACTTATTTGGCAGTTGAAATTAAATGCAACAGCACCCCCTGGATTGAATGAAGCTTGGTCTATTAGCACTTTAAAAGTTAAAAAGTTTATATGTTTAGCATTTTTTTAGAATATATATTATTTATATATATTTTAAAGTTGGTGTTATGCATCCATACATTTGATATCTAGTAAATTAAGGAGTTGTTGTTCTAATATGAATCCATTTATCATTCAGGGGCATACACATTTGTTTTCATACTGTTTTATGTATTTGTGTTTTTGTTTAAGCACTAGGATCTACATACACAACATTAAGTGTTTTATTGTTTTATTAAACTGATTGGTTTATTGGAATGCATTTTACCTAAACGTTTCCAGGCTTCGGATATTTTTACTACTGGTTTATTGAATGTCACATGATTAGTCACAGAGATTAGTTTGAGATGTATTTAAATGAACTGTGTTTTAATAATGGCAGTTCTGAAAAAGTCCTACTTGGGGATGAAAGCACTTATTTGTCTGTAATAAATATGTGGAGTTTTATCTGGACTTTTACTGTTTCTTCCACATTTCTGGTGTGGTTATTAGTCAGCTTCCAAAAATCAAACCAAAATTAATTGCTTCCCTTACTTCTGCATCAGTGTGTTCTGAATTGTAATGCTGAATCTGCTGGAAAGACACAACCACACCCACCCACAGGCCATATACTGCTGAAGTTACAAACTTCATGACACCCATGCAGATGAGAACTGAAAGTTTGACTGCTGAGTCCTACACTAAGGCACTGTACGAGCACATCCACTCATGCATGAACCGTGCCATCCCAAATAGAACCAAGATGCTCTCCTCCAAAAAAAGGAAGCCAGTCTGGTGGTCCCCTTCCATAAACAAACTTTACAACAAAAGGAAGAAACTGTTGCAGAAAAGAGGAAAATCCCAGGATGCAAAAAAACTCCCTTACCAGCCTCAGTAAAAAGCTGAGATCCCTCATAAAATCCTCCAAAGCTAGTTACGAAAATAAAATTGCCAAAGATTCCAAAGACAACCACAATGCATTCTATAACTATGTCAAGAATCTAAATGGCAATGCACAGATCTGCTCTGAGCTACAACAGAATGGCATTAAATATACTGATCCCAAGGATATTGCCAATATCCTGGCAGATCGATTCAGTGCCAACTTCACTCCCCTAAATGGCCCATCTCAATACCGGATGATTGCCAAATTCTGGTAATAACGGCCACACAGGTAAAAAACGCACTCTCCAAAGCTAAGAATACAGCATCCATGGGACCAGATGACATCTCGGGCTGTGTACTACATGAACTACAAAAATCATACCCTCACCTCAGGCTTCATGCCCACTGAGTGGTGCACAGCTACAGTTATCCCACTCCACAAGGGGGGATCCACCTTGGATCCCAGGAACTACCGCCCCATCAGTCTGTCGAGCCTGATCTGCAAAGCCATGGAACTTATTATCAAGGAACTTATAAATAAAGACATTCGCAACCTTAAAACACTGGACCCCACCCAGTTTGGGTTCGTGAAGGGCTGATCTTGTCTCCTGAACCCGATTGACTTCTTTGACTCAGTCTCCAGAGCTGTGGACAAGAGTAAGGCAGTCCACACAGCCTATCTGGACCTTGCCAAGGCCTTTGACACCATCCCCCAATCTGAAATCATAGATAAACTTACTAAGCTGGGCATTAATCCCTACATCACTCGATGGGTTGCCAACTGGACTACTGACAGAACCCACACTGTAAAAGTAGCTGACTCCAAATCCAGCTCCAGACAAGTGACAAGTGGAGTACCTCAGGGTTCAGTCCTGGGACCTCTCTTGTTTGGCATCTACTTCTCTGAAGTACAGGCCAACACTAAGGGACTCTGGCTAACAAAGTTCGTAGATGACTGCAAACTGGGAGCCATTATTGAATCCCCAAATGATGTTGATACTCTACAAAAGGGCCTTACAGAAACAGATGCTTGGTGCCAGAGCCATGGGTTCAAGTTCAATGCCAAGAAATGTATAGTTATCCCCTTTGGGAAAAAGCATGTACCTGTGAATTACCACATAGGTGGCAGTACACTAAACACCAAAAGTGTGATAAGAGACTTGGGGACACAGATGGACAGTGGTCTCACCTTCAATAACCACATCGCCACAATAGTCAGGAAATCTTTCTATGTGGCACACCTCATCACTCAGAAAATCTTTCTATGTGGCACACCTCATCACTAAGGGATTTTCATCTAGAAAAAAGGAGATCATTGTCTCACTGTACTCATCCCTCATTAGACCCGTTATAGAATACAACACCCCATTTGGTATGTACCTCTCAATACATCTGCAATAACTGTAAAGGCCACAGAAATACCTCACTAAAAGAGTCGCAGGTCTAAAACAGATGTCCTATGCTGACCGCCTTAAAAAAACTCCAGCTATACTCTGTCACATATCGTCTAATCCGAGGTGATCTCTACTTAACATACAAGGCCATGTCAAACCCAGAGCTGTTGGACATGCTACACGTAAAGAAATCCCAATCCCTCAGAGCCACACATTCCAGGGATCTAAGCCTGGTCATCACAATAAGCAAAACATGCTTGAGGGATAGGTTCCTGACCCAGAGACTCCCCAGACTCTGGAATAGACTGCCCATACATGTCAAGCAGAGCACCTCTTTGGCCCTCTTCAAAAGGAACTTTGATGATTGGATGGGAGAAAGGAAATTCACCCCAGGGATCATGTCAGTCGCCCTGCTAGACAGGGGTCCAGGGAAGTAAATAGTGTGGGAAGAAATAGCCAGGGAATTGTTATGGCTAGGCTTCTATAGCTCCTAGGGCCAATAGCCTACTACCAACCTATGAACCTATGAAGGTGAAGCTAAATTAACCCATATTTTTACCCTAGCAGTGTATAATTTCTCTAGAAAGGCAGTAAAAGCCCCTAGCAATAAAATAAATGATGTGACTTATATTAGGTATTTAGAGTTCAAAGATCTTGTCTTTGTATCCATAAACATTCTACTTCACTGATTGTTTTTGGTAGTAAATCATCTGTGGGGGGTAATAACTGTAGTCCATTGAAGTGCTGATTGGTTCTCCCCTCATCTCAATTGTTCTCCAACTACTTCTGCCTTTGTGGCTCCAAAATCACCTCTCTACCCCATGACTCAAGTGAACTCCTCTTAACCCACTGCTTCACTCTACTGTAAGGCACATTGCATTTTGATTTTTTTTTTTTTATCAGAAAGGGCCTATTATGTCATTCTAGTTCAATCTTGTACTAAAATGATTACAAATAAGCTGTTACTGTGTTACAAACTGGTTAATGTGTTGTCTTTCTGCTGTTAATGTGTAGCAAATGTATCAACAAGTTTTTACTGGTGTTTTGCTCTAGGATTCAGTGGTAACACCTATTGTTTTTATTTTTTTTTTCTACTGTGTTATACTTGGACTGTTGTCTTTTCTGTTGTTAATGTGTAGCAAATATTAATAAGTTTCTCTTGTAGGATTCGGTGATAGCACATAATTTTTTGCTTTGTGAACTGCAAAGTTACAGGAAGTAAGTTTGTAGTGTGTTGCCATCTGGCTAATGTTATATTTTCTCTTTGCAGCTACTCTGTAGCATATAATTTGCATGTTTTCTACTGGCTTCTACTAAAGGTTTCACCTGTAATCCCGATGTTTATGTTTTATGAACAGTACAGGTATTGGCTAGTCTAGTTTTTTTTATTAATAATATGACCCAGTTCTGTTTGTGAAAGGAGTTGAGTCATTGTCTGCTTTTTTCATATATGTTAAAATCTCAAGCTGCTTATTCTAAAGTGCATAAATGTCACATTTACAGACTGTATGTTGTGTTGCAAAGAGTGGTAACTACCTGAGATAGGCATTATACCTATCCTTCTAAAAACTGTAAACCTCCATTTCAGTAATCTCAAACTTGCATGCCAACACATATCTCTTGTTAGCTACTTTATTTTTCAACTGTCTTAAACTATGGAAGCCACCATTGTAGTAATCCCAAACTTACACACCTAGATATATCTCCTGTTAGCTTCTGTATTCTCCCATTTAAAGGCTGTAAAGAAGAAATTCACAACTGTGAAATATAGTGCACTACTCGTGCTGGCCAGACACCATGTAATGCAGCAGAGTAGAGACAAAAAGTACTTTATCTACCCAGGAAAAGTCCGAAACTTACTCAAATCCAATAAAAGTTAAGAAGTCACGGCTTGGAACCAAGGTAGAAAAAACACAGCTTTATTACGACAATAAAATCCAAAGATTCGTCGGCACAAGAAATAGATCCAATATTACATCAAGCGCTTTCACCCAGGACCTCCCATGCTTTGTCAAGATACACACCCATCTTTTTTACTTTGCTTTTATAGCACTTGTGACTACAAACTCATTAAAGATAATTGAATAATTGTGTGATTATTGCATATACAGTTAAAAAAATTTTTTGTTTTAAAACTAGTTCATACAACTATACAATTGCATTTTATGAGTTTAAAACATTAAAGAAAGTGCCCTACGAAATTCATTATTAACTTTGCTATTAAAGTTGTAAAGTACACATTTAAAAATCTAAAAAATCTTAGAAAATTAAAATAATCAACACTAAAATTGTATAAATACTAATTGTCTATTTAACAATCCCTAGTACATTTCACTAAAACCATTTAATAAGAACAACTCAACAAACACTGATTTTGGTTATGTAATCAATTGTATATATGTTAAAAATACAAAATACAAAATGTTATTACATATACCCTAATAAAATCCTATTCTACATCTAAATAGTTATTGTAAATATAAATAATTGTAAGTGGTTGCTGTGTGTGGTTATGCATAGTTATAGCTTAGCTCTTCTTAATTTCAAAATACTATTTATACTGATTGTGTCATTTAACCCTGGGGGTTTGGAGGCATTTAATTTCAACTGCCATAGCAGTTCTCTATATTCCAATGACGCTTCCCAATCACCCCCTCTTGGGGTGTTTGACTTGTTCCAAAACTAAGAACTTCAGCTTCATTGTTTTACAAGAAAGATAATGTTTGTAGAATGCATTAGTTTCTTTTTTCTTGTTGACGTCATATATATGTTCATAAATTCTTTTATTCAAATTCCTTTCAGTTTTACCAACATAAAAGGAAAAACAAACCTGACAGTACCCAAGATACACTACCCCCTTGGTGGTGCATGTAAAATGTTCTACCGTATTTAAGTATAAAACTCTAGATTTCAAAAATAGTCCTTTGCTATTAGCAATGTAGGGGCACTGACTACATGATGTACATTTGTACGTACCTTGGCTCAACTGTGTAGTGCTGCTAATACCTAAACCTTCCCTTTCAAACAAATCTTTCAAATTCATGTCCCTTTTTCTTGTGAATTGAGGTTTCATACCAACAATGTCCTTAATCTCTTCGTTCATAGCCAAGATTGGCCAGTACTTCTTTATAATGTCCTCCACTTTTTGACTGTCCGCATTGAATGTGTGTGTGAATGGTTTCCCTTGGTTGGTCCTGTTGTCAATTTCCATATTAGTTGAAACTTGCCCATTAATGTCACCTAACAATGGGCAATAAGTGTCATCTCTTTTCACAATAATTTCAGCAACAAGTTTGTCGAATAGTTGCATTGGATAACCTCTCTCCTTGAATAATGTTCTTAAAAACAGCACCTCTTTATTGAACAAACCATCCTGACTACACATTCTGGATGCTCTTATTAGTTGTCCCTTCATAATTCCCTTTTTCTGAAAAAAAGGGTGACAACTGTCAAAGTGGAGGAACATGTTGGAATAACTGTCTTTCCTGTATATGCTAGAACGAAAACAACCTTCATCATAGTCTTTTTCCAATTTTACATCTAAATAATTCATTTGATCTGTTTCTATAGTGTAGGTAAACCTCAAAAATGCTGTGGTGTTGTTTATGTAACTCATAAAACTTTCAAATTCATTCCTGTCCCCTCTCCATAGAATACATATATCGTCCAGGTACCGTCGATAGTGCAATATGCACCTGGACCAGTCAGTTTCAAATATGTATTTGTTCTCCCAAAATGACAGCACAACATTATCATACGCTGAAGCACATGGAGTGCCCATGGCTACTCCCCTTCTTTGTTTAAATAATTCTCCATTAAAGAAGATAAAATTGTTATTTAGGATCACTTCCATAAACTCCACCAAAAGTCCTGTGATATTGTTACTTAGCCCTGACTTAGTGACTAGTAATTCATTGAACCACTCAAGTCCTATATCATGTGGAATGCTTGGGAATAATTCAATGACATCAATGGATATCATGTATTGGGTTTCTAGAAAAAATTTGTTCTTTATACTTCTCAAAAACTCCCATGAATCCTTACACAAGTTTTCTAATTTGGTTACAAAGCTCTTTAATGTAGTGTCCACAAATTTACCTAGTGATTCTGTTATTCCCTTTGCCCCCGCTACAATTGGTCTAAATTGTAGTGGGCTCAGTCCCTTGTGGACCTTCGGTATCCCAAACATTACAGGTGTGAGTGGTTTCTGGACCAATAAGTAGTTAAATAATTGTTCGTTGATAACCCCCTGCAGGAGGTGGTCTTCTAACCTGTACTTGATCTTAGCGTATGCGATGTTTCTTTCATTTATCGATGCCTCTCTGTATTGATCTGAGTTTTGCAAAAGTGTGTAAATGTTGGCTTCATAGTCTTGTTTGTACATTAAAACAACCCCACCCCCTTTGTCCGTTTTCATAACCCTGATGCCTTCCTTCTTTAGCTTATCTATTAGTAACACGGATTCATTGGGGAGGTTACTTTTATGTTTGTCTCTGCTGTTTCTGTATAAACTTCTGATTTCTAATTCTGTCATTTCTTCGAATATCTTTAAAGAGGGGTGCAAAGGTGGGTTAAATGTGCTAGGACGGGTGAATAAACCAGGAGCATGTTTTTTCCCTTTGAAAAAAATGTTCAGGTTTAACTGACATGTGAATAGTTTAAGATCCAATACTGTTGTAGCAACGTTTGGAGGTTTAACAGGCACGAAATGGAGCCCTTTAGTAAATAAGTTGAAATAAGTGTCATTTATAACAACCTCTGTGAAGTTGTAAATGGTGAAATTGTCTTTTTTATTAATACTACAACCCAAAATATTAACTTTCTCATAACCATTAATGTTTGTAGAGCCATCAATTTCTTCCCTTATCTCTTGGATTTGCTCCACGTCCATGTGTGTGGTACAAATTGCCTGTTCCCCTGCCTCCCCGGGCCCTGGTAAAAACCCTGACCAAACTGGTTTAATGACTGGTTTGACTTTTGTGCTAGCCTTTCACTTCTCCTTGGAGGATCACCTTGGAACCCACCCTCATTTTCAAACACTTGGTCATTATTTTGATTGTTTTTATTGTAGTTTCTATCATCACGCTGCCCTCTACTCTTGTTACCAAAGCAGTATGCAATTCCTTCACTATATTCGTACAAATCTCTTTCTAGTTTCTTTATCTTTCTGTTGACAATTCTGTAACAATGTTCATCTACTTCTCTAAATGAACTTTCATAGTCCTTTTTAACACTGGTAAACCTAGAATCATTCACAATTGTGTTATTAAGCGTATTTACTTCTGTTAGCAAGACAGTAGCTTTGTTTTCATAGTCTTGTACCATTAAACTAAGCATCTCTAAACCTGTATTACTAAACAATTCTGTTAACTCATTAAATAACTCTGTACCAGGCATTGCGTTATTTGGAAACCTATTGTAACGCAGCCCTTTCGGTACCCTTTTTACCCTTATGCATTCTTTGAGATAATCGATCTCCATTTGAGTAATTTTAAACGCATACAATTTGTTATTTAACTCTTTCAATGATTGTTCTACACAATTGTCGTCTATATTAATGATATTGTCCGTACCTTTGTTAAAACAAAAATTATTGGAAGTCCACCTATTAAAATTGAAGTCCTTGTTGGTTTGTAATCTATAACCACTGGTACCCGTTTGTCTCATATTCGGTTGCTGTGACACGTCCGCATTCCTCCGTTGATTTGACTCTGCTGCTCTTGAACGTGAGTTCACTTTTAAGGGAACAGTACTACTGTTGTCTTTTCTCAAAAGTTCCTGGTTAGCTGGAATGCTGTTATTGTCCCCATTACTCTCATTCAAAAGCCTTCCACTCAACTGTGAGAGTAAGCACATCACTTGTCTAAATTCACCTCTGGTGACTGGGGCTTCATCCGGAAGATGTTGCTCTTCGGCTAAAATAGCCGGTGTACCGCAATACTCTGCACTACCCGTTCCCTCAGCCATGACTTCAAAAAACACAAGCAGAACACCAGGAAAAGTCTGAAACTTACTCGAATCCAATAAAAGTTAAGAAGTCACGGCTTGGAACCAAGGTAGAAAAAACACAGCTTTATTACGACAATAAAATCCAAAGATTCGTCGGCACAAGAAATAGATCCAATATTACATCAAGCGCTTTCACCCAGGACCTCCCAGGCTTTGTCAAGATACACACCCATCTTTTTTACTTTGCTTTTATAGCACTTGTGACTACAAACTCATTAAAGATAATTGAATAATTGTGTGATTATTGCATATACAGTTAAAATTTTTTTTTGTTTTAAAACTAGTTCATACAACTATACAATTGCATTTTATGAGTTTAAAACATTAAAGAAAGTGCCCTACGAAATTCATTATTAACTTTGCTATTAAAGTTGTAAAGTACACATTTAAAAATCTAAAAAATCTTAGAAAATTAAAATAATCAGCACTAAAATTGTATAATTTGACAGTTGTCACCCTTTTTTTCAGAAAAAGGGAATTATGAAGGGACAACTAATAAGAGCATCCAGAATGTGTAGTCAGGATGGTTTGTTCAATAAAGAGGTGCTGTTTTTAAGAACATTATTCAAGGAGAGAGGTTATCCAATGCAACTATTCAACAAACTTGTTGCTGAAATTATTGTGAAAAGAGATGACACTTATTACCCATTGTTAGGTGACATTAATGGGCAAGTTTCAACTAATATGGAAATTGACAACAGGACCAACCAAGGGAAACCATTCACACACACATTCAATGCGGACAGTCAAAAAGTGGAGGACATTATAAAGAAGTACTGGCCAATCTTGGCTATGAACGAAGAGATTAAGGACATTGTTGGTATGAAACCTCAATTCACAAGAAAAGGGACATGAATTTGAAAGATTTGTTTGAAAGGAAGGTTTAGGTATTAGCAGCACTACACAGTTGAGCCAAAATGTACATCATGTAGTCAGTGCCCCTACATTGCTAATAGCAAAGGACTATTTTTGAAATCTAGAGGTTTATACTTAAATACGGTAGGACATTTTACATGCACCACCAAGGGGGTAGTGTATCTTGGGTACTGTCAGGTTTGTTTTTCCTTTTATGTTGGTAAAACTGAAAGGAATTTGAATAAAAGAATTTATGAACATATATATGACGTCAACAAGAAAAAATAAACTAATGCATTCTACAAACATTCTCTTTCTTGTAAAACAATGAAGCTGAAGTTCTTAGTTTTGGAACAAGTCAAACACAACCCAAGAGGGGGTGATTGGGAAGCGTCATTGGAATATAGAGAACTGCTATGGCAGTTGAAATTAAATGCCTCCAAACCCCCAGGATTAAATGACACAATTGGTATAAATAGTATTTTGGAATTAAGAAGAGCTAAGCTATAACTATGCATAACCACACACAGCAACCACTTACAATTATTTATATTTACAATAACTATTTATATGTAGAATAGGATTTTATTAGGGTATATGTAATAACATTTTGTATTTTGTATTTTTAACATATATACAATTGATTACATAACCAAAATCAGTGTTTGTTGAGTTGTTCTTATTAAATGGTTTTAGTGAAATGTACTCGGGATTGTTAAATAGACAATTAGTATTTATACAATTTTAGTGTTGATTATTTTAATTTTCTAAGATTTTTTAGATTTTTAAATGTGTACTTTACAACTTTAATAGCAAAGTTAATAATGAATTTCGTAGGGCACTTTCTTTAATGTTTTAAACTCATAAAATGCAATTGTATAGTTGTATGAACTAGTTTTAAAACAAAAAATTTTTTTAACTGTATATGCAATAATCACACAATTATTCAATTATCTTTAATGAGTTTGTAGTCACAAGTGCTATAAAAGCAAAGTAAAAAAGATGGGTGTGTATCTTGACAAAGCCTGGGAGGTCCTGGGTGAAAGCGCTTTATCTACCCAATTTAACCATCAAACAATCCTATATTTTAATCTCTCTCTCTCTCTCCCCCCAGTGTAATGAGCACATATTCTGTCTGACAACTGCTGCTGCAAACATTAACATAATGGCACTACCAAAGGAACTTCTACAGCTGAATTCCACCTTCAGTTGCATAAGTACATAAGAAGTAATACCTTCAGTTAAAATCCATGTAAGGCAGTTTCCAAGAATCAAACTAAACTTAATTGTTTCCCTTACTTCTACATCAGTGTTGAATCTGCTGGAGGGATACCCCACCCCCACCCACAGGCCTTATACTGCTGCCGGTTAAGCTAAATTAACATATATTTTTCACTCTAGAAGTGTAGCATTTCCCTGAAAAGGCAAGAAATTTCCTTAGCAATACCATTTAAATCCTGTAACTCATATCAGGTATTTAGAGTTCAAAGATCTTGTCTTTGTATCCATAAACATTCTACCTCACTGATTGTATATGGTGGTGATTCATCTGTGGGAGGAGTAACTATAGTCCATTAAAGTACCTGATTGGTTCTCCTCTGCAACAGAAAATTAAAAGATTGTCTAATAGAGCATAAATCAGACATTAAGAGAAATATAGCAACTAATGCTCTGGCCAAGCATTTACTGGAGGGTCATTAGAGTTATACAGAAGAATGACAGGGACGGTGATGTAAATAATAAACTAGAAAATACAGAATTTGCATGGATTCTAAGATTAAATGCAGATGTGCCACCTGGTTTGAATAATGCTGTAAGCTTAAAGCCAGTGCTGCAGAAAAAAACAAATGACGTTGCATTAACATTTTAATAATTTTTTATGTATTTGAATTTTTTGTATTAGGTAGATGTATTATTAGTGCTTTATTGCTTCTTTGAATTGATTGGCTGGCTGTGTCATGTTTGTGTGTTTTAAGCATTTAAAATGGGTTAATTAAAAGTGATTTTACATGCACTGAAGAAGGGGAAACCCGAAAGCTTTGCTCATTTTATTAAAACTGTGAGCGTTTCTACTGTTCGTGTTTTTAGTTAGTTTTTATTTTTGTATTCGGACGTGGTTCATTACAATATCTTTCCTTTTGAACTTGGTTCTCCCCTCATCTCAGCTGTTCTTCAACTACTTTTAAAAAATGGGCTTACTGTACTTCAGTACCCTGATTGGAGAATGAGTGTTCTCCAGCAGGATATTAATGTACAAGTAATGCCCACCGAAAAATGAGTCTGCCACTTCACAGTAGCATATCAAGCTAACATGCAGCTTGAACTCAGAAAACAAAATGGCCACCATTATTTTACACTCACTAAACAGTGCTTTTGCTAATTAGCATGTGTAAAATGTGAAAAAAAGGAGACAAAAAAGGTATGTGTGTCTGTGTGTTTGTCTGTGTGTGAGTGTATGCATGCATGTCAGGGAAAATGAGAGCAAGTGAGCCAATATGTTACACTCACTAAGCAGCACTTTTGCTGTTTAGTGAGTGTAAAATAAAAAGAGGAAAAAAAATAAAGCATGTGTGAGAGACTGTATCCATGTATAAGAGTAAGAGAGAGAGAGAGCGATTGATCGTGTGTTTCTGTCTGCATGTGTGAGTGAATGCATGCATGAAAACAGAGAGACTGTGTGTGTGTGTGTGTGTGTGTGTGTGTGTGTGTGTGTGTGTGTGTGTGTGTGTGTGTGTGTGTGTGTAAGAGAGAGAGAGAGAGACAGAGAGTGAGTGAGTGAAGTGTGAAAGTGAACCAATGATCCTCTGGTAGCATGTGTGAGAGAGAGTGAAACGAGAGAATAATCTCTGCCAATACTTAGAGAATGGCTCTCTGTAGTGTTTTACTAACTTATGTATTTTTGCTGTCTGTAAAATTGTTGTGTTTTACTTAGTTATGTATTTTAAGTACTATTTTTTAACATATTTTGGATGTAAAATGCTTCCTCCAACACAATTAGCATATACTAGGGTGTGTGGCCCAATGGTTAAAGTGTTTGCCTTACAAACACAAGGTGTGGGTTTGAGTCTCACAAAGGATAATTGGCTAAGCTTAAAATGGCTCACAAGGGCAATTAGCTTAGTACTAACCTATGAAACATTAGGTGGAGGAACTATTTTACATCAAAAATATATTAAAAAAATAAAATAGAACTTAAAAAAATACATACATTCATAGGTTCAAAGGTTCATAGGTGTCTACTAGGCTAACGATCACAAGGACCTTTTTAAGCCTAGCCATGCATCCCAAATCTCTGACAAGTTCTAATACCCTTGATAAGTGTAAGCATGGGCCTGAGAGATGAATCATTTGCAGGTTACCTGTTTCCATCAGAGACATATGAGCCAAACCAAGGATAAATTTCCAGTTTCCCATCCAGTTGTCCAAGTTGCACTTGAATTGGATTAAGGAGGAACTCTGCTTCACATGGATGGGAAGCCTGTTCCATAGATGGGGTAAGTCTCTGGGATACATACCTATCTCTCCAGCAGTCTTTAGAACAGGTAATTCTGGTACTGTTTGTTTTGTAGATATGCAGGAGGTCCATCAGAGTTTCAGAGTGGGGTCTGACAAAGCCCTGTATGCCAAGCATAGATCTCCCCTCAAAAGCTTGTTGGAGACAGAATACAGGAATAGGACCTTGAGGTGGTCTGCACATGACATTATGCCCTGTATTATTTTAGTGAGGAACCTCTGTGGATGTTCCAGTTGTTGGATATGCCTGGTTAGGTATATACCAAAGGGGGCATTGTACTCCATGATAGGTCTGATGAATGCCGAATACAGTGGAACAATGACTTCCTTGGACTTAGATGCCATACCTTTGTTTATAAGTTGCATAACATAGAATAAGTTCCTCACCACTATAGACGCATGATGATCAAAGGCTAGATTACCATCTATGTGTGTCCCCAAGTCCCTGACTACTGGGTCAACTCTAAAGGGTGTAATGTCAATATGATACTTACCAGGAATGGATGACTTCCCAAAGGATACTATTTTGTATTTATTGGCAATTAGCTTTAGTCCATGACTCTAACACCAGTTGTTTGTCTGCGTCAGCCCCTCCTGGAAAACACTTGTGTCAGTGTGAGATTCAATGACAGTTGCTAATTTGCAATCATCTGCAAATTTAGTCAGCCAGATACCACTGACATTGGCCTTGACTTCTGAGAAGTAAATGCCAAAAAGGAGCAGTCCATGGACTTATCCCCGAGGGACTCCATTTGTGATTGGCCTCTTTGTAGAGATGGACTCCCCAATTCTAACTTCCTGAGTCCTATCTGTGAGCTAGTTGGCTATCCACTGGGTACATACAGGTTTGTAATAACCTCCTGAGTTTGTCAACAATGCCTGAGTGAGGTATTGTGTCAAATGCCTTGGCCAGATCAAGGCAGGCAGTGTGAATGATTTTGCCCTCATCCATTGCTTTGATGACTTTCACTAAGAAATCCACCAGGTTGAGTAAGCGCGATCAGCCTTTGACGAAACCAAACTGGGTTGGGTCCAGTGTCTGGAGGTTTACTATATCTCTGTTGATCATCTCCATGATAATTTTTTCCATGGCTTTACATATAAGACTAGTGAGAATTGTGTGTCTGTAGTTTCCAGGGTCTGTAGATGGCCTACCTTTGTGAAGAGGGATGACTGTTGCCTTTCTCCATTCAGGAGGCACAAAGCTTGTTTGGAGGCTACAGTTAAATAGTAATTCCAGAGGCCTTGATAGGTCATATTTCATGCTATTTAGTAGGCATCCTGAGATATTGTCTGGGCCCAACAATACAGTGTTCTTGGTCTTAGAGAAAGTATTAAGGACCTGTTCCATCGTGATAGTAGGGGGAGTTATATTTGATGATATTTCCTGAGGGAAAATTGAGGGGGAGAGAGGAGTAAAGTAGGAGCTGAATTTATCAGCCAGGAGGTTTATTTGGCTCAGTATAGGATGCTCCATTTACAATGAGCTCTGCACACAACTGTGTATTGCCTTTGAAGTTGCGGACGGTTTACTATTGAAATTGCGAACGGCACTTGGGCGACAGTCGGATAGTCGAATGTATAAGGTCGTAAACATGGATGTCGAAGACATAATAATCAATCTAGGAATGGTTTTAACATGGGTCGAGGTAGGGAAGATGTTTGTAGTAGGGAATAATACTGAACACCTACCTCGACCCATGTTAAAACCGTTCCTAGATTGATTATTATGTCTTCGACATCCTTGTTTACAATCTTATACGTTCGACTATCCGACTGTCGCCCAAGTGCCGTTCGCAATTTCAATAGTAAACCATTGCGGACATAGCTAATGCTTTGTATTTGTCCTTAGCATGGGAGGCTAAACTTACCTCAAATTTGGCTTTGGTAGACTTTGTCCTCTGAGTTGTTTCTTTAGTTTAATGAGAGTGTTTTCATCCTGCTCAGTGCTGCACCTCCTAATTGTTGCCATGATGTTTTTCCTCCTGTTATACATCTGATTGATTTTGTGATTCCACATGGGTGGTTTGTTGTTTGAACTTGTTCTGTACTTATTCCTGGTGCGTACAGCTGCCTCTATGCAGCAATTAACTTGCTTGTACAGGGTTTCTGTGAACAGTTCTGTATAGGCATAAGTGTTCTCAGGGTTTATAGGGGCTTGTCATTTAGCCAGGTTCTCACTTAATAGCAGGAGGTTAGCCTTAGAATACTTCCTGAATAATCCCAGTTTAGCTGGGGGTCCAGGTTATATTTTTACTTCAAAGGAGACCATTTTGTGATCTGACCTTACCAGGGAAGGCATTACAGCAGGGGGCTGTGCAGCACTCTCCCATATTAGTGAGGACCAGATCAAGTATGGTTTCACCCCTGGTTGGTGTATTGACTATCTGGTCCAAGGAGTTTGTGTTTACAAAATCCAGGAATCTCTGTGCATGTACGTTTGATGTCATATAGGATTTCCAGTTAATAGTGCGGTAATTAAAGTCACATATGAATATGGTATTGGGTTGGATGGTTAGTGTTTCTAATAAGTTTAAATACATGGTATGGGTTTCCTGGGTCATAGAGGGGAACCTATAGCTTGCAAGAAAGTGGTACTAGATTTTACCTATGCTGATTTGAACATGGAGCAGCTCAAGTTCATTGTCCTGTTTGACCAGTCTTGAAGTATATTTATTTTTGATGCAAATACATACACCTCCACCTTTAGTCCCTGCTTGTGAAGTACCTGATCTAAATGTGTGGAAGGCATTACAGTCCTGCACTGTTGGTGTGCCATCTGTGGCTTTAAACCATGTCTCAGAGACCGCATAGACACCAGCATTCTCTAGGGTAAAGAGAGCTTCCAGGGAGTGGATATTTTTGTTTTGGCTCCTAGCATTGAGCAGTAATACCTTTAGATTTGCTATGTCAGAAGCACTTTCAGTATGGCATTGCCTAAAAAGGCACTAAGGGGGAAGACAATGTTTTAGCTAATATTCGAAAGCCTAGAGGGGAGAGATGCAGACCATCCCTGGCAAAGTAAGTAAAACAACAATTTTACATAGATCCCATTCTCTAAGCGCAATAATGCCTGACAGGGTGTGTGTTAATGTGTAACCAATGTCCTTCCAGGGGTGTAGAGGTCCTCCACCACAACAGCCCTGGGCGGACATTAATTACACATTAACACACACCCTGTTGGGCATTATTGCCTTTGTGACTCCAAATTAAAATTTCCTTCTCTACCCTGTGACCCTCCATCCAGCTGCTTCACTCTACTGTAAGGCGCGTTGCATTTTGAAATTTTTAACGTAAATGGTCTATTATTTCTTTCAGTTCAACCTTGTACTAAATTTATTAAAATAAGCTTTTACTGTGTTACAAACTAACTAATGTGTTGTTGTCTTTCTGCTGTTAATGTGTCTTTCGGCTTTTCCCGGTTAGGGGTTGCCACAGCGGAAGTCCAGTCCACTAATGATTGGCAGTTGATTTTTACGTGCCGGGTTGCCAGCCCTGGCGCACAACCTTCAACGAAGGTACACCCATTCACGCATGTCTCCACGCAGAAGACGCTCTAGCTGAGAATCGAACCGGACAGCGTCTTACTGTGAGGTGACAATGCTACCGCAGCACCACCACCGCGGATACATTTATCAACAAGTTTTTACTGGATTTTTGGTCAGTGGTAGCACCTATTGTTTTAATATTTTTTTCTGCTGTGTTATACTTGAACTAATTGTTATCTTTTCTGCTGTTAATATATAGCAAATATTAGCAAATTTCTGCTGTAGGATTCAGGTAGAGCATATAAGTTTTTTTTTGCTTTTTGAACTCCAAAGTTACAGAAGTAAGTTTGTAGTGTGTTGCCATGTGGCTAAATGTGATTTTTATCTCTCTGCTGCTACTCTCTGGTATATATATTTGCATGTCTTTTACTAGCTTCTGCTAAAGGTTTCATCTGTAATACCTGATTTTTATGTTTTATGAACAGTACAGGTACTGGCTAGTCTAGTCTTTTATTAATAATATGAGAAAGTTCTGTTCGTCAAAAGAGTTGGGTCATTGTCTACTTTTTTCATATATGTCAAAAACTGAAGCTGCTTATTCTAAAATGCATAAATGTCACATTTACAGACTGTATGCTGTGTTGCAAAGAGTGGTAACTACCTGAGATAGGCATTCTACCCATCTTTCTAAAAACTGTAAACCTCCATCTCAGTAATATTAAACTTGCATACCAACACATATCTCTTGTTAGCTACTTTATTTTCCAACTGTCCTAAATTGTGGAAGCCTCCATTGTAGTAATCCCAAACTTACACACCTAGATATATCTCATGTTAGCTTCCATATTCTCCTGTTTAAAGGCTGTAAAGCAGAAATTCACAACTGTGAAATATAGTGCGCTACGCATGTTGGCAAAACATCACTTAATGCAGCAGAGCAGAGACAAAAAGTACTTTATCGACCCACTTCAACCATCAAATAATCCTATTTTTTTTTATTTCTCTTGCTCTTTTTCTCCCTCATTGTAGGTAAGATCACACATTGCACTACTGCATTCGCATAAGTGTGTTCGACTATCCAAACCACTATACATTTTTCGAACAACATTCTAATTTTCGGCAGCATAACTGCCGACACCATGTCATTCATAAAAATGATAGTAAACTATATAAAATATATATGTATCTAAGTAATTTAAAAACATTAAATTTAGACTTTCATATGAAAATATTTAAGTAATGGTTGTAGAGAAATACTACCATTTAATCCAGGGGGAACATGTGCTCTCAGCCTAAGTACCTACAAAAGTCATTCAGCTCAGTGTTGCATACTATATTTCCACCACATAATGGTTCATAGAGTACTTGCAGTATACAAAATTTAAACTCATGTTCATGGCCCTTATCTGCTTTATGTCTGTACAGAGCATTAGTAAATACTTGCCTCTCAATCTCAGAGAGATGGCTGCCAATACGCTGTTTAAGTTTTTGGTCAGTCCTGCTCACGTAGTATGCCTCGCAGTGTTCACACAAAGCTAGATAAGCTATATTTTTTGTGTCACAATTCCCAGATGCTACAAACTCAAACCTTGACCATTAGTAGGATGTACAAACATCTTGTTTATGTAGTTATACTTAGAATGCACACATTTCCCACATTTAAAAGTGCCCTTGCTAGTAGTCCTGAGGTGCACTGTAGTATTAGTTTGTTCTTTATAACAAGTAACTGCTTCAAGTTATGGCATCTCTTATATCCAAAAGATGGCTTGTTAGAAATAATGGATTGTAATTCAGGTACAACTTGTAAAATATGCCAGTGTTTCTCAATAATACTTTTAACTTAATTCACAACAAAAAAATTGTAATATATAAATAGTAACAAAGTTTATGCGATTAATTTCAAATATCAAACATCTGCATTTCTCAAAAAATGTACATTCCAATTAATTAAATATTGTGACAATTACAGACTTTATTCTATTCTATTTCTGGTGTTTGCCAGAAGCAGATTTCAATTGCTGCAAAGTGAGTAGGGACCTGCTTTTCAGTGGAAATGAGTTCAAGTTTACCAATCATTAATATTTTTTAAAGCACTTGCACAAGCCAGTACCCAAGCTCGGATAAATGGGGAGGGTTGCGTCAGGAAGGGCATCCAGTGTAAAACATCTGCCAAATGAGATATGCGGAAACCAATACAGATTTACATACCGGATCGGTCGAGGCCCGGGTTAACAACGACCGCCACCAGTACTGTTAGCCAACGTGGTGCTGGCGGAAATTGGGCTACTGTTGGCCAAAGGAGGAGAAGGAGAAGGAGAAGAAGAGGGGGAAGGCATGCCTGAAGGCAGGAAAAGAGGAGAAAGGTTAGGAGTGTGGTAGTGAGGGTAGGAACTTTGTATGTTGGCAGTAAGTCTGGTATAGGGAGAGAGCTAGCTGATATGATGGACAGAAGGAAGGTTGATACATTGTGTGTACAAGAGACCAGATAGGAAGGGGAGTAAGGCCAGGTGTATCGGAGGTGGGTTCAAATTGTTCTATCATAGTGTGGAAGAGAGGAGAAATGGGGTAGGGGTTATCCTGAAGGAATGGTATACCAAAAGTGTTTTGGAGGTAAAAAAGAGTGTCAGACAGAGTGATGTTTATGAAGCTGGAAATTGATGGTGTAATGATGAATGCTGTTAGTGCATATGCTCCACAAATTGGGTGTGCGATGGATGAGAAAGAAAAATTTTGTAGTGAGTTGGATGAAGTGATGTTGACTGTACCCAAGGGTGAGAGAGTGGTGATCGGAGCAGACTTCAATGGGCATGTTTGTGAAGGGAACAAAGGGGATGAGGAAGTGATGGGTAGGTATGGTGTTAAGGAAAGGAATGCAGAAGGTCAGACGGTAGTGGATTTTGCAAAAAGGATGGACATGGCTGTGGTGAATACGTATTTTAACAAGAGGGAGGAGCATAGAGTGACATACAAGAGTGGAGGGAGATGCACACAGGTGGATTATATCCTATGCAGGAGGGCCAGTTTGAAGGAGATTGGAGACTGTAAAGTGGTGATGGGGAAAAGTGTAGTTAGGCAGCATAGAATGGTGGTCTGTAGAATGACACTGGTGATCAAGCAGAGGAGGAGTGTGAGGCCAGCACCAAGGATCAAATGGTGGAAATTGAAAAAGGGTGATTGTGAGGTGGAGTTCAGGGAAGAGTTAAGACAGGCACTGGGTGGCAGTAAAGTGTTACCGAATAGCTGGGTAACTACAGCAGAGCTAATAAGGGAGACTGCTAGAAAGGTATTTGGTGTGACATCTGGACAGAGAAAGGAGGACAAGGAGACCTGGTGGTGGAATGAGGAAGTACAGGATAGTATACAGAGAAAGAGTTTGGCGAAGAAGAAGTGGGATTGTCAGAGAGATGAAGAAAGTAGATAGGAGTATAAGGAGATGAGGTGCATGGTAAAGAGAGAGGTGACAAAGGCTAAGGATAAGGCATATGGAGAGTTGTATGAAAGGTTGGACAATTAGGAGGGCGAAAAGGACCTGTACCGATTGGCTAGACAGACGGACCGAGCTAGGAAAGATGTGCAGCAGGTAAAGGTGATAAAGGATAATGAGGGAATCGTACTCACTAGCAAGGAGAATGTGTTGAACAGATGGAAACAGTACTTTGAGGGGCTAATGAATGAAAAGAATGAGAGAGAAAGAGAGAGAAGGTTGGATGATGTGCAGATAGTGAATCATGAAGTGCAGTGGATTAGTAAGGAGGAAGTAAGGATAGCTATGAAGAGAATGAAGAATGGAAAGGCTGTTGGTCCAGATGACATACCTGTGGAAGCTTGGAGGTGTTTAGGAGAAATGGCAGTGGACTTTTTAACCAGTTTGCTTAATGAATTCTTGGAAAGTGAGAGCATGCCTGAGAAGTGGAGAAAAAGTGTTTTGGTACCGATTTTTAAGAATAAGGGTGATGTGCAGAGCTGTAGTAACTACAGAGGGATAAAAGTGATCAGTCACAGCATGAAATTATGGGAAAGAGTAGTGGAAGCTAGGTTAAGAAGGGAGGTGATGATTATTGATCAGTAGTATGGTTTCATGCCAGGAAAGAGCAACTACAGATGTGATATTTGCTCTGAGAGTGTTGATGGAGAAGTACAGAGAAGGACAGAAGGAGTTGCATTATGTCTTTGTGGACTTAGAGAATGCATATAACAGGGTGCCTAGAGAGGAGTTGTGGTATTGTATGAGGAAGTCGGGAGTGGCAGAGAAGTATGTAAGAGTGGTACAGGATATGTACAAGGGTAGTGTGACAGCGGTGAGATGTGCAGTGGGAGTGACAGATGCATTTAAGGTGGAGGTGGGATTACATCAAGGATCAGCTCTGAGCCCTTTCTTATTTGCACTGGTGATAGACAGGTTGACAGACAAGATCAGACAGGAGTCCCTGTGGACTACGATATTTGCAGATTACATTGTGATATGTAGTGAGAGTAGGGAACAGGTTGAGGAGACCCTGGAGAGGCAGCTATATGCTCTAGAGAGGAGAGGAATGAAGGTCTGCTGGACTAACAAGGAATATATTTGTGTGAATGAAAGGGAGGATAGAAGAATGGTGAGGATGCAGGGAGTAGAGATGGCAAAGGAGGATGAGTTTAAATACTTGGGATCAACAGTTCAGAGTAAAGGCGAGTGTGGAAGAGAGTGAAGAAGAAGAGAGTACAGGCAGGGTGGAGTGGGTGGAAAAGAATGTCAGGAGTGATTTGTGACAGACGAGTACCAGTAAGAGTGAAAGGGAAGGTCTACAAGTGGGTAGTGAGACCAGCTATGTTATATGGGTTGGAGACAGTGGCATTGACAAATAGGCAGGAGTCAGAGCTGGATGTGGCAGAGTTAAAGATGTTAAGATTTGCACTGGGTGTGACAAGGGTAGACAGGATTAGGAATAAGTATATTAGAGGGTCAGCCCAGGTTGGACAGTTTGGAGACAAAGCCAGAGAGGCGAGATTGCGTTGGTTTGGACATGTGCTGAGGAGGGATACTAGGTATATTGGGAAAAGGATGCTAAGGATAAAGCTGCCAGGTAAGAGGAAAAGAGGAAGGCCTATGATAAGGTTTATGGATGAGTTGAGAGAGGACATGCAGGTGGTTGGTGTGACAGAGAAAAATGCACAGAACAGGAAGAAATGGAAACAGGTAATCTGCTGTGGCGACCCCTAACCGGGAAAAGCCAAAAGAAGAAGAAGAAGAAGATGAAAAGAAGGTTGGGGTTGGCATAATGCTCAAGTTGTTTAACTCACAGACTCAAGGTACATGGTTTGATTCTTGCCTTTGAATGGAAAATTGACTAGGTTTAAAATAGCGTGCAAGGGCAGCTTTCCTAAGACTTAGCTATGAACCCAAAAATAAGCTGTCTGACAGTTTGTAAAATGGATTACGGCTAGAAGCTGTTAAAAGCTGCTTCCTGTGGTGGAGGGTTTGATTCCATTTACCTTCTGTGTGACTCCAAGAAAAATCACTTAGCCAGACAGTGCCCCCACCCTCAGCCTGAAAGGTCCATGCAGATCATTGATATGCCTTGGTTAGAAAAATGAAATAAAAAAATAAGTTGACTCTATGTATAATATGCATGTATTATATGTATAATATGGTTTAACATTTATTCCTAGTGTAAATAGTAGAATCACTGATGTACTAACAGATTTGAAATTGTTTAGTAGAAATGTAATGCTTAGATACCAGTTTGGTGATAATTTCAACAGTGTACAGCCATTATTGAGAAAAATTGAGTGAATATGTACCTCAAAATCACCCTTTATTAGAGGCCTTCTACAAAGTTGTAGAAGATGATGTATATCAGTTATTTGCTACTCGAACACACAGTTCACATAGGCCATTTAATTTGACTTTCCAACAAAAGCAGGCGTTGAATAGGCTTAGAGCAGATAAAAATGTAATTTTTAGACCAGCAGATAAAGGAGGCCCTTTGGTTGTAATGGATTTCTTACATTATCACAATAACATGTTGGATATGTTAGCAGATGAGAGGTACTATAAGACTATATCTGAACAACAGCTTCAGAGTATCATTTATAAAATGATAGATATAGTTCATGACCTGCAAGTTAGTCAGTGCATTGACCAGGAACTGGCAAAATATTTATTTGTGGAGTACCCTATGATACCAAGTATACATGACATTCCCAAAATACATAAACATGGCACAAACCCCCCCCATGAGGCCTATTGTCTCAGGAGGCTGTTGGAGCACTGAGCCTTTCTCGTTATATGTAGAGAAACATTTAAGACCTGTTGTTGAACGAAATGGGTATATCCTCAGGGATACTAAACAATTTCTAGTAGAATTATATAAGTTCTTTAAGAATACTAATATGTCTCAAAATATGTATTTTGTTACCATGGATGTCCAATCGCTATTTACCATCATACCTAATAGAGAGGGGGTTGAGGCCATAAAAAAGTATTTGACGCTACACAGTGAATATGCTGAAAAACATATTGACTTGATTTCTATGTTTATGGAAGTCATCTTAGAGAATAACGTGTTTATATATGGAACTGATATGTATATCCAACGTGATGGCGTGGCTATGGGCACTTCCTGTGCCAACAGCTACGCCAACATGTTTCTAGCTATGTGGGAGGAAGATGTTTTGTTTCCTTGTGATCTACATGCCTCCCACGTATGCTTTTATCATCATTTTGTGGACGATGTCTTTCTTGTTTGGCAAGGTAATCAACTCGAACTTGATAGATACATGACTTTGGTCAATGGGCAGACCTCCTACTTGAAATTTACGCATCAGCACTCCTTACACCGCATAGACTTCTTGGATGTTTATGTGGAGAGGGTGCTGGAAGAAAAAGTGAATACTGGTGTGTATAGGAAGAAATGCTATAGGAATGGCCTCCTACATAGGACAAGTATGCACCCACCTTATATATTTCGTAATATCATTAAAGGTCAGGGTATGAGAATTTCTAGGCTTAATGCCACACAAGAGGGTTACCTGAATGAGCTAGATGAATTTAAACTGAGACTTGCTCAAAGGGGTTACAAGCCGCATGAAGTTGATAGAACTATAGAAGACATACACAGATTAAGATCAAATATAGCGGCACCCTATTTCTCTGATCATATACACGAACCCATAGTTGGACAAGTAGACAATGAGCAAATAAAAATACAAATGTATTACACTAATGACAGGAAGGACATCATTGATATCATTTATAAGCATTGGTCAATTCTCACCAGCAACCAGGAGATTGGGTCATTAGTGGGCATCACTCCTAAGTTCCAGTATAAAAATAGGAACAATCTTAAGATGCTACTTTGTCATCGTCATGATGGTCGAGAAAAAGTGGCCTTGTTGGGAACCCACCCTTGTAAACAATGCCAATATTGTAAGTACATATGTGAAGCGAATACTTTTGAGCACCCAGATACTGGTCAGATATTCACGTTTAAAGTTGATGCCACATGTAATACAGCTAACTTGGTATACTTAGCTATGTGCCAAGAATGCCAAGCTTTCTATGTCGGTAAGACTAATAGGGCATTTAAAATTAGGATTAGAGAACACTTATATGCCATTAGGATTGGACATAGTAACAATGCATTGGCTAAGCATGTAGGCCAATATGGTAACCAACACAGCTTTACTTTTATGGCTATAGATAGTGTCCTGCCAATATTAAGACAAGGGAATATTCGTAACACTACTGAGAGAGTAGAAGTTAATTGGATGATTCGCCTTAGAGCAGACAAAGGCAGTGGCCTTAATGAACGAGCTTCCATTCGATCAGTGTTAAGAGCCAGACGCCTTAAATAAGCGCTATTTACAATATTAACAACCCGTATATCTATGTGTAGTTAGGTTTTAGTGTAAATATATAATGATAGGCTTTTATAAATGCCTTTAAAGTATTTTAAAGATATTTGTTATAAATGTACGTAATTTGTCAATTGCTGACTTTTTTAACTTGAGTCCTTGATGATTAGCGACTTCTACTAGTTTTGCGAATATTGTTTTGTATGATTACCATACTTATAATGTTTTTGACAGTTTTATACATGAATGGTATACGTAGAATAACACAGTTTAATGCATCTATAGTACATACTGGAAAAAATGTTATTTAAATATTTTATTTATTGAGCTTCATGCAACAGTTAATGCTTCTAAATGCTGTAGTAATTATTATTATTTAGATATGCTTTTCTAGCAACAAACATTATATGTTAGTATGTTTTAGTAAGTATTGAATGATGTGTACCTAGTAAATTCTGTATAGATATGAATTTACTCTATCTAATATAGAAATGTTATGACACTGAACGTTCCTTAATGAAACTTTCAATAATCTGGTTTGTATCACTTTAAAGTTTTATAAGATGAAACACATGACTACTATAAAAGGAGCAGACTGATTTTTTGAATGTTAACGGTCTGAGGAAGCAAATGTGAAAGCGCTTACCGACAACAATTTTATTAAATAAATTCTTTTGCTTTTACATCTAAGCTTGGTTCTTGGAAAACATCCCAGTTGCAGATACAGGCTCTTTATGAATGGATTATTGAGAAGCCTTGGTTACCTCTCTGCCTTTATATTTGGCTTGTTCTTTACTGTTTGGTTTCTGAACAGAGGGGGTTTACACCGTTGGATACGAACTTTTGGTTATAATATGCAAAATATTTGTTTTATTAATGGTTGAACAGTTGTACTATAATCTAGGTAAGTTAACCATAAAACTAAAGATTTTATTTGAGGAAGGTTAAATACTGTGGCAAGTTAATGAAATATCTGGCTGAAATAAGCAGTACCTCCTAATCATGAATGGATAAACAGTAGCATATGCTTGCCTTTAGTGTTTTTAGCTTCAGTTGTTACCAAGTGAGTGATTCTGTTACAGGTGTACAGAACATGTTTTAGTTTAGTGGTAATATAATTAAAATCCGAGAATAAAATAACATGTTAATCAAGATGAAACTTTACCTACATTATCTGCTGAACAGACTGTAAAACACCTCTTAATAGAAGTGGGATAAAACAGTCTTTAGAAACTTTTGATAAATGTTTAGCTGTGCCAAACACGGCATTACTTTTCTTGTCATTTAGTAATATGGAACGTCATGGAATGAATTATCATGGAACGTCATGGAATTAATTATCATGAAGATGGCAACCCATAGACACTGGACCCATCCCAGTTTGGCTGAGATCACCTCCACAAAGAGACAAGTCACCAGCAGGGTACCTCGGGGATCCTTGCTGGGATCACTCCTATTCGGCATTACTTTTTGGAGGTCATGGGTCTCTAGCTCACCAAGTTAGCAGATGACTACAAATTGGGAGCCATCATAGATTTTCCCCACAACACTCAAATCCTGTGTGAGAGTGTAACACAGACAAATGACAGGTGCCAAAGTCACAGATTAAAACTCAATATCAAGAATTGGATTATAGTGCCTTTTGGGAAACATCAACCCAGGTTAATTATTCCATCGATAAAACACACTTAAGAGTTGACCTGGTAGTTAGAGATCTGGGGACACATGTAGATAGTAATCTGGTCTTTGACCAACATGTAGCCAAGATTTTAAGAAAATCATGCTGTGTCAGCCAGCTTATAACTAGGAGTATGGCATTAAGGTCCATCCAGGAACTATTTTACTCAACCCTTATCAGACCCATCATTGAATAGCATGTACCTGACCTGGAATATGCAACAGTTAGCACATCCAGAAAGGATCCTCATCAAGAGAATCCAGAGCACTAACATACTGTCCTACTCAGATAACCTTAAGGCCTTATCACTATATTCAGTCCCCTACAGGT
>NC_056743.1:1495764520-1495779520 GCF_019279795.1 Protopterus annectens | reverse complement strand
GCAGGGCTGAACTCTTCTAGTTTTGATGGGTTTAGATGTTTGGGTAGTGAGATTTCCACTCTTCATGGATGAACACTGACTATAATGACAGGTTTTAGATGTGTGTAAGGAGGGCAGAGTAGATGCTGAGTTTTTAAGTATTTAAATTAGGCATTTATTGGAGATTTCAGAGAACAAAAAGTAGGTAGCACTAATGTCGATTTGTATGAAGTGAAAGGTAGAGTGAAGATCTGTACAATGGGGGTACAAATAAAGGATAAAAAGTATGAGAATAGATTATTCAAAACTAAATGATAAAATGTTGCATACCTCTCAACCTCTTAGTGTAAAAAATCAGGACTAAGCAAAAAATAGTGGGTGGATGAAGGCCCAAAGTAGGGACAGATTTTAAATACTGCTGTTACAAACTCAGGAAATTGCTAGAACAACAGGTTTTGTCTTAGCCTGCATTTTCTGAAGGATATGAAGTTTGCAACTCAAATGCCTGTCATTATTTGGTCACTTCAATCCCCAATGCTTTCCCAGAAAACCTCAAATTTTATAAGGAACAGACAAAAATATGAAGTAGAGATCACTACATTCTGTGAAAATCTGTACAGCTGAGAGGTACAAAGTAAGGTGACACACTGTTTTGAAGAGAATAACAAATTAGTAGAATCTTGCGGTGTGGTGCCAGTATTGATACTAGAGCTCCTCAACATTTTTAACTTCAGTAAAGCTTGGAGTTTTTTGGAAGTGTAACATAGCTGTTTTGCACTTAGCAGATTTTGCTATTTCTTGATTGAACATGGTAGGAGTAGTTATTTTTGTACTTTTTCACATGCCTCAATGTCAGTCTCATATTCTCATCATTTTTTTTTTAGTTATTTCTGATCCATGGAGAGTGCTTTCAGTAAAGGTGACATTTTAACGGGAAAAAGGAAATTATGGAAAGAATAAAAGGCAGACTTAGAAAAAAGTAAATAACTGAGAAAGCAGTGGTAGATTAAGGCCTTGGTTCAGGGGTGTGCCCCCACCACTTTGAAAATACCCTGTACTGCATACCCTGCTAATCACTCAAATCTACCTCTTTTAACAGTAAGGTGAATGCCAATTTTTAGTAGAACTTCCAATTCAAGGCTAAAATTAGTGTAGTAACTACAGCATAATAGCGAGAGTAAAAATCGAGTGAACATCTGTGTACGTCTACACCAAAATCTGTGATACTTCAGAAGGGTCTGACATGCTGTACATAGCGAACTAATTTACCTCACAGTGCAATGAAGGTGATTATCACTGAAATAGAAGAAGGTATGGCAATGGATGAATATTGTTATTGTGTGGGTTTTTAGAGGATCAGCAACAGATGAAAAGATAGTAATCAGAGTAACTGGAAGAATATTAATGTGCAAACGTATATCATAACAGTCGGCAACAAGGACCTCTTGTAGAGAATCAGAGGCGGCTTTGGTGTTAATTTGTAGCTGGCTGAGACAATTTAGATTAAGGTCATCAAAAGGGATGAAGATTGTTTTATTTATCTAGAGACTGGATGTTTCAAACAGGGCATTAAATATAATATGGAGACTGGATAGGGGTTAGGAATGACCCCCAAGTGACATATTTTGGGGCTAATCTAATTGAGATCAGTTTCAGTAGTAGATGAGGTGGGTACATGATAGAAACAGGGTTTCTTTAAATCACACTGGGATGCCCTACTTGTTTTAAGTCCAGGATGGTAATTTACATGGTCTAGGAGGTTATTTGCTATACATAAAATGTAATAAAATCGCCTTCATCTAGCTAGATTTTGAAATGGATATTACATCAGGATTTTTCTGAACAATCCAGGCTTCAAGGGTTTTAGAATTACATAGGATACCTCTACAAATTATGTGTAAAAATGAAAGATGGATAGGAGTAGGGGCAGGGTTAAAGAATGGAACAGGGGCAATAAACAGAGAATCAAAAGCTGGTCCAGTATTAGTTTCAGTTTCACCAGAAATGTATAACTTAATTAATGAATATCAAAGTTTGGACGCAAATGAATTTGAATTTTTGTAGCATTATATGTGTAATTATATTTGCCAGTGATGACAATAAGAAAAGATTAGGTCTGAGAGGAGGCAAAACATTTACAAAGACATGGATAACTCTGTGAGGTTGGTTTGAGGAAAAGCTGTGCATTGCTTAACCAGGAGAATGCTTGGGAAGGGAATGGATAAGTAGTCAAAAGGAAGAGGTATATTTAAAGTCAGAAAGATGAGAAAATATACAGTAGTAATGTGAATGGGACATATGGCAAAAAAGAAAACTCAGTGGAATATAAAAGAACAAAGGCAAGAAGAGAATAGAGAGGTTATGTTAATACAATAAGTGTGGTATATGAGAAATCATGCTTGCATGTAGGGATAAAGGAGGTTTGCATCTTCAAAAAAAAGTTTTGAAAATCTTTCAGACAAATGTATTTTAGATCAAATGATATGGACCCTCCTGCCCGAGTAGGGAGTGAAAGGAAATAAATTTAGTAGGAGAGAAGAATGAAACAACTGCCTAATGATCCTGTCCTCAGTAATTTTTGTTTCCTTCTAAAGACTAGGATTATGCACTTAAGTTCTCACTTTTATCACCAAATCATAGCTGGAGGTTAATTGGTGTGTAGGGCAGTTTAACACAGAGGATTAAGACAATGAGCTGCTAACAAACGTCATCAACCAGTCCAGGTTTGATCCTCTCAGCCTCCATTTACCTGCTGTGCATCCCCAAGCAAGTCAGTCAGCCACATAGTGTTCTTGTCTTACTCCTGAAAACAGACATGTGTCTAGTGGATTACCCCGTTAACAAATTAATAAAAATGAAAATAATAACAATGAAAACAGAAAGGGCAGGTTGGGCAGATGCCTGAAAAAGAAGAGAGTGGGTAAAGACAGGGGACAGCTTTACAGAAGAGGAAAGAATTAGAGAGCTGAGCTAGAAAAAGGTATATATGGAGAAAAGAAAATATAGGCAGCATTGATTGTGCTGTTACTAACATAAGTAGGAATCTAGAGCTTTTCCATAGCCAAACTCTCGTTCCATATGATTGCAAGCTATAGGTATCCTTCTATAACCCAGGACACTCATCCCATATACCTAGATGAAGTAGAGTCACTCTGCATTAAACCCAGCACTATACACCTTGGTGACTTTAACTACCTCACTATAAGCTATGAAACATAGACATTTTCCAATACACAGGCCCAGAGATTCCTAGACATGGACAGCAAAAATGTGCTGGACAAGCTTGTCCATACAACCATTAGTGGCACCAGCATCCTCAACCTAATCTTCATAAACATGGGGGAACTTTGCACTCACTAATGTAATGTTCTCACTTGTCAGGTTAGACCATAAAGCTTTTGAAATGAACTAAAACATGTGACCCCACCTAAGCCTCAAATATTTAGGAATTATTCTAAAACAAACCTCATACTACTGAGTGATACCCTGGCAAATTGTCAAGCCCTCACAAACCATTGTTCACCAAGACCCTAACCCATCATATAAATAGCTGCACTGAAGCAGCTCTACCCACCTAAAATAAACACAGGACTAACTCAAAGAACAAGCCACCCTGGTGGAATTCCATCGTCAGTAAATTGTTGAAGAAAACTAAGAAAACCATGGCCGAAACTAGGATGTTCAATGCACAGAAAGGCAAGAAACCTCTCGTTGAATTTATCAAGTCCATCACAGCCAAATTTGAAGTAAAAATAGCCTTGCAGGCACAAGACAACCATAAGGCTTTCTTCAGCTATGTCCACAACCTCAAAGGTATTACACAACAGTTTGCTGTACTAATTGTAAATGGAACTACCTGCATGGAACCTGTGGGTATAGCAAACTAGTAGGCTGATAAAGTTAGCTCCAGTTTCACCCCTCATTACCACCAATACCTCTCAAGAGATACCCTCAAACATACCCCCCACAGCTATCAATAGTAAATAAGTCCTCAATGTTCCCTCCAAGGCAAAACATACTGCATCTATAAGCCCAGATAATATTGCAGGATGCATCATGAATAGCATGAAATACAACTTATTGAGCCCTTTAAAAATCACTGTTCAACAATAATATTTGCAACCATTGTTTCAATGGTGTCTGCGATGCAAAATATTTCCAACTAAGTGTTGTCAATGTTTGTTTTTCATTTATATAAATGAAATATTGTCTGTGTCATACATAATTTAACAAAGATGTTTTTTGTTAAAAAAATAAAATAAAATCACTGTTCAACCATACTCTTCTAACTAGCTTCATACCTAGTAAATGGAGGACTGCAACGGTTATCCCGCTGCACAAGGGCAAGCCATCTACTGAACCAGTTAACTGCAAAACTTGTCTGACTAGTCTCATATGTGCAGCCATGAAAAGAATTATCATTGATATTATAAACAAAGACAAAGGAAATCTGCAGACACTGGACGAGGGCAAAATAGTACACTCTGCCTATCATGACCTGGCCAAACTATTCAGACATCATTAACAAACTCATGAAACTACGAGTAAACCCCTAGGTCACATGCTGGATAATCACTTGTTTCATAGATGGGACACGTGAAGTCAGTATAGCGGATGCTACCTCCACAAAAAGATCATTCACTAATGGAGTACCTCCGAACTCAGTGCTGGGGCCACTCCTACTTTTCAGAAGTCAAAATTAATGTCAAAGGTCTCTGGCTGACCAGGTTTGTTGACAATTGCAAGATAACTCCAATCACAGAATCCCCCAGGAACACTATTATCTCCAAGAGGGCTTGTCACAAACTAATAATTGATGCCAGACCCAATCTAAACTGAATGCCAACAAATGTATAACATTATCTTTTGAAAAGTCTGCCACCCCAGGGAATTACCACACAGAAAATACATCCCTGACAGTAGACCCAGTGTTTATAGACTTAAAAACATATGTGGACAGGGCTTGGCCTTTGATCATTATGTGTCTACTGTTGTAAGGAAATCATTCTCTATTGAGCAACTTATAAGCAACTGCATGGCATCTAGGTCCAAGTATGTCACTGTCCCACTGTATTCATCCCTCATTACACCAGTCATTGAGTACAATGCTCAATTTGTTATGGCCTGACCAGGCATGTGTAACAGCTGGAATGCCCACAGAGGTTTGTCATAAAAACAAAATAAGGCATTAACCACATGAAATATGTGGAATATGGAGACTATCTCAAAGACTTATTTCTATACTCAGTCTCATTCAAACTATTGAAAGGTGATCTGTGCCTGGCTTAAAAGGCATCATCTGATCCAGTACTGATGAACTCACACATTCGGAAGTCTAATAGCATTAGAAATACCCAGTCAAGTGACTTAAACCTCATTTGGAACATGTATATAACATGTTGGAGAGATGTATATGTGTCTCAGAATCTACCCCTACAGGCTTCAAATCCATGTGGAGTGGAGTTCATCCTTGACCCATTTCAAACACAACTTGACCAATGGATGGGGAATCAGAAATTTGCCCACTGATTAGCACATTTGCCCTTGTTGGACAGAAGTAGCTTCTAAATATTCTGCCTCCTCAACCCAGCCAGATGCCACTGGGTAATTTATCCTGACATTTACAGAAGGGAAAACATGGCCAAGTTTAAAAAGGCCTGTTAGGGCTGTTAGTCTAGTAAACACCTATGAAACAAGGACCTTAAGTCAGAGACACATTAGCAGTGACTGATGGGGGGTGGTGATGAGAGAGGGAGAAGTATTAGTAGAGAGGGACTGAAAATAGAGAAATGCTTAAGCGTCAGTATGTATCAAAGTACCAGTAAGAGTAAGGATTGATCAGCAGTGAAGCAGACAGAGTAAAGAAGGGTTTTATGAGCTGTCTGAGAGAAGAGAGGTTTAAGTGATCTGTTGCTATGTTGTATGTAATAGTAGGTATGAGGGATGATCAGATGTGCAGGGATTAGAAGTTAAGTGATTTAGTTGTAAATAATTTCTTAACTTTGCACTACTTCAGGTAGTGCATGAAGTGCCGAACAACATATTCACAGCATTGGTGAATGTGTTTGGCAGCTGTTTCTGCTGGTGGAAAAACCTTCTATGGCAGTTTTCACTATGAACATGTCACTGAACATAAAGTAAACTTGAACTTCAGTGACATCGTGGTATAGAAAGTATGAGATGAGTCCAGAGACTTTAATGGGTGCACTTCTGTACATGCACAAAGGTACGTCGATTAAAGACTATGGACGGAGTGCTCTCTCTGCCTGTTCTGAGATTAGGATGAACTAAACTAAATTTTGTTGGGCCATGGTTTAATAAAAAGTTTCTGAAAAAAAAATTACTCAGATAAATAGAAAACTAGATCAATGCAAATGCATTGTAGCACTTAACCCACAATCATGACCCAATCACTTTAAGGTAAAAATTGTTTTATGATAATCTAAGCATATAATGCTTCATAGGTAGTTACTAGGCTTGCAGTTCATGAGAACATTGGGTAGCCTAGCTCAAATTCCTAGTTGCCCCTGAGGACTGTCTGGTTAAGTGATTTGGTGAGTTTCACACAACAGGTGCATAAAGGCTGAAGGAATCAAACCACTTACTACAGGGATAGTTGGGGGACCTATGGATGGGGGTACTTCTTGAGAGATGTCTGGGGAAGAAAGTGGGGTAAAATAAGAGCTGAACAGATTGGACAGCAGATTTGCTCTCCTCTGTCTCAGTAAAGTTGTCTCCATTTACAATTAGTTTAGCACATTGTTGTGTATTGCCTTTGAGGTTACAGACATAGCTGAAGAATGACTTATGGTTGTCTTTAGTCAGGAAGGCTACTTTTACCTCAAATTTGGCTTTGTAGATTTCATTAGTCTCTTGAGTTGTTTTAGTTTGATGTGGGCGTTCTTCCATCGCTGGCCATTGCAGTTCATATTTATGGTCATGACTTTCCTCCATTTGTAATACAACCAGCTGATGCTGGGATTTCACCAGGGTGGCTTGTTTTTTGAGTTTGTCCTATGCTTATTTTGCATAGGTACTGCTGACTCTGTGCAGCTGTACACATATATACAGCAGTATTCCCAGGGGCTTATAATTTTGCCAGGGTGTCACCTAAAAGTAGGAAGTTTGCCTTGGAATAATTCCTAGAATTATAGGATTACCTGGCTTCTCGGTTTTTATTTTTATTTCAAAGGAGACAGTTTTATGGTCTGACCTGACCAGTGAACACACTACACCTGGTGGGGGGGGGGGGGATTCAACATTCCCTCATGTTGATGACGACTAGGTCAAGGTTGTTGGTGTCCCTGGAAGTATGGACTATTTGGTCCAGGGCATTCATGCTCACAAAGTCCAGGAATCATTGTGCCTGCAGGTTTGAGGGGGTGTATGATTCCCAGTTTACAGCAGAGTAGTTGAAGTCACCCATATGTATGGTCTTGGGATGAATAGAAAGTAACTCAAGTTCATTTAAGTACATGGTATGGATTTCCTGGGTCACAGAGGGGAGTCTGTGGCTCACAAATGTATGGTAAGGGACTTAGCTTATGGTGAAGTGTATAGGCCAACTAGGCAGCTGCCTAGGGTGCCACCTTATCAGGGGCACTTTTCCAGTATTTATTTGATGTAGGTAGATCAGGATGGGGGCACTGGGTGGTGTGGTGGGGGGCGCCGTGGAGCCCTTTTGCCTAGGGCACCAGTTGACCTAAGGCCGCTCCTGTGGCGGAGCTTGAGTCATACTGCTTAACCAGCTTTGTGGTGCATTTGTTTTTGCTGTGAATTGAGATACATCCACCTTTTGTCCCTTTTTGTGCAGTAGCTGGTCTAAATGCATAGAAGACATTATAGCCCTGCATTGCCAGGGTGCTCTCTGTGACTTTAAAATATGTCTCAGTATATATACACAGACAGGAACCCAGCAACCATCAGTATTACTTTGCAGTGTACAAAGCAAATGGAGTGGTGTTTCCCAGGAGACAAGTTACTGAATGTAAATGAAGAGTTCTCTGGAAAAAGGCAAGCTCAGAAGGAGGACAGCTTCCTACATAACCTATTGGAATCAGCCTGCCTTGAGCTACATATTAGGAAGTCGTGCAGTAAGTTAGATTCCAGATGCTTGGATAGAGAGCTATACAAGTCCCAGCTAAAACACCTGGCAGAAAAAGTGTTAACTGCAACATTCAGAAGGAACATTCCGGTAGCAAGAATCATGGAGAGGCTGAAGAAGATGCACTTTGGCTTACAGAAATAAGCTTGTGGTTGCCATAAATTTAAAGAAACCATAACAAATTATTTCTAAAAATGTGCTTGTATGCTACTGTCCTAAAATTGAGAATACCATTGGACTATTATCCTATGTAACTTTTTAATTTCCTTCGTGTAATATTTTGTTGTTTTAAAATGCATTGTGGCACAAACTGAAGCAAAGTAACAGTGAGTATGGATTGTGTCTATGTATATATTACATTTTAGATTGATGTTTTGGCAGTTTGTTGAATCTGTGCAGGATGGTTTTAGTTTCTTGACTGTGCTTTATGTCAACTGCATAGTTAGTCATTGAATGATTATGTGGAAAGGTAATGCTAGTGTTTGCAGGTAAGTGTGGGTTTTACTTTTTAATGCCAAAACTTTTTGATGCACCAATAGTGTTGGCATTAAGGGTTAGAAGTTTGTGTCTATGAGTGTGTGTGATTTAGAGTTAGAGAAAGGGCAAGGTAAAGGGTTAGCTAATAGGAGTGTTTATGGGAGTATTTGTGGGATAAATTAGAGTTAGGGTCAGGTAAGGATTAGATTTAGTGTTGTACATGTGTGTTTTTGTGTGTGGTATATCTCTAAGCAGTCTTGTGTAGTCATAGTGTTATGGGATTGGTTTTTCTAAGGTAACGTAACATTTGGTTTGTGGCAGGGTTAGGGTTAGTAAGTAAGGCAGAGCAGGAGGGCTTGCACATGCTGCTATACTTCCGTGTTAGGCTGTGAAAATCACTTCCAGCTTCTGCTTGCAAACATGTGAGGCCCTATACTGTTGCACTGTCATTCACATTTTCTCATATGTGTATGTTATATGTTAAATGACGGCTTGTCTATACCTTTTGTCTTTCATCACAGACAGAACATGCATAGAATGCTAAGAGATGTCACGGACAGCAGCATGACCTTCAGAATCGGCAAGGTTAGTGACATCAGTATTCTTTCCTGCCGTACATCTGCTGTTTCAACTATGGGTCCTTATCATGGATGTAAAGTTTACCATTTTGTCTTCCTTCTGCAGGTCCCCATGGTCCACCACAACTGCAGGCATATCAGTTGTGGTCTGCTGCCACCCCAGCCAAGAATGTGGCTGAGGCTGATCAGCACATGGGAGGCCTTTTCTGGTCAGGGTTCTGGTCCATCTTATGTAGGCATCCTGCACCATTCACTTACCTTGGCTGTGCTGGAAATGGAGTGAGTACGAGAGGCTGACTGTGTGTTAACCCACTGGGTTGCCAACCAGCAACCTCTCCTGCAGCAAGTATCCAATTCTCTGGACTGGCTGTACAATGCCATCAACCAACCAGGGGTGAGTGTGGCCCCTGGTACCAGCTACCTGGACCATGTATCACTACTTACTGAGTCCCAGCCATATACCACTAGGGTAGTCAGCAGTTAGCCAGATGTCTGTATCCCAGCAAATATGTGGCCATTTGCTACCCTTTCATTTTTTGTATATGTATAGTCTATTTTCCAGTGCCTCTCTCACCTTTGTGTGCCCATATCTGCTCCTATTTTCTGTGGTCTCCCATGTGTCTCTGTGTGCCCCCACTGTCTACCTCACCCTCCATTTCTCCCTATTATTCCTTTCTTCCCAACCTTTTTTCTTTTTAATACATACATGAAATGAGGTCCTTTATCTGCCAAAAAACATACTTTAGCTCTCCTTCTTACAGTGTTCCTATTGTGTGCCTCCTCTGCTTGCTAAACCCAATTCCCCTGCTTTCTTATACTCCCCTTCCCAACCCTTTTAATGAATTGATATGGTGTCCAGCTTACTGAGCTTCAATTCACTTCTCCTTACCACTTCCTATACTATTTTTCCTTTGGTGCACATATTGGATTCCTGCCAATAAGGGTGACAGCTCGCACTACCACCTGCATTTTTCTTTTGCATTATCCCAAGTTTCATACAATGTGGCATGAGATCACAGCTTTGCCTTTCATCAGAACTCAGCATACTGTGGTTTCAGTTGCTGGTATGTACACATATATCCCCAATTGTACCTTGCTAAGCCTGTGTGTATAAGTGTGTGTGTGTGTGTGTGTGTGTGTGTGTGTGTGTGTGTGTGTGTGTGTGTGTGTGTGTGTGTGTGTGTGTGTGTGTATGTATATGTGTAACATATATGTGTCTATATACATTATATGTATATATATATATATATATATTTATTTATATGTATGTATATATATATATATATATATATATATATATATATATATATATATATATATATACACACATATAAGAAATATGTAATACAATGGGTGTATGACACTTCATTGAAATAAAAGAAAATATTTTTTTTTTCAAAGGGGACAAGCCCCCCTACACCCCTTACACCCCCTGCTTAAATTCATTTTTACATAGAACATTACTTTTGTCAAGTGCACAGTTTGCCAAATTTGCTAATGTCAAAGTGATACTACTGAGTATGGGATGTGCTTTGTATTAAGGTAAGCAGGATTTTGTTTTGATGCCAGAACTTTTTGATGTAGCAAAAGTTTTTGTATTATGGGTGGGAATATGTGTGCGAGTGTTTGCAGGATAGAGTTAGGTAAGGCCTAGATAAGGGAATAGTTTCAGTGTTGTGTGTCAGTGTGGTGTATGGATGTGTAGGTGTTTGAGTGTCGTTTGTAACAATAGTAATGTTAGGAGGAAAGTGTTTTTCATAAGATAATGTTTTGGGCTGGGATTAAGGGAAGGAGCACACTTAGGGGAGCACTCATGAATAAGGTGGACAAGGGGTAATTCAAGATTTATCAATACACTCATGTTTAAACAGACAGATATAAATAGAGAGAGAGAGAGAGACAGACAGACAGACAGATAGATAGATAGATAGATAGATAGATAGATAGATAGATAGATAGATGTAGTGAACAAAGGTATAAAGTATGTAGGAATCTTTAAATACATACGGCACTATATCAGAAACTAAGATTATGGGGGCTGCACACTAATATATCTTTGGATTTGATTAACTGATTCATTTGTGGAAATGATTACAAAATCTACACATGAAAACATGCACTTTTGCCTAACAGATCTTTAAATAAATAAATAAATAAATAATGCGGTTTACCTGGATTGTTCTCACTCACTACGATGATTGTTCTAGCCACCCAGTCATAATCGTTGTCATAGCGTGACATGAGGTTGTGTGCTTCATTGACTGAAATTACTTTCCCATGAAGCTTTTCCCTTAGTCTTCGCACACTTTTCTCAAACTGTAAATAACATAAATCAGACTAAATGATAGGAATAAATGCATAAATCACTTGAATCAGTAAATAATAACAGCAGGATAAATTATAATATTGTGTAATATTTTGTATATTTTAAGGAAAATACCCTGCATAAGGCTATGTCTATCTAAAGACATGTCAGTTAGGATAAGGTACAGTTTGCCTAAGTGTCATTCATAATGGCAAATGATCGAGTACAACTTGTCAATCAGCAGATGACTAAAAAAAGTGAAAAGAGCAAATCTTGTTTTTTGTAGGGGAGCAAGTCAGCCTGCACCCCTCATGTGGAGGGCTGAACCCCCACATTCCCTGCTAATTATATATATGCCAGCTCCAAGATTGCACTTCAGTGGAGAAAGGGGAAGTTCCACAATCCGCACTGTATCATGATTTTGCACAAAACAACTGCCAGCATGTTTGATCAGCTGATTTATATTAATTTGGGGGGAGTGCCTAACCCCTGCAAAAAAAAAATTTAAAGCAGAAGAATGATTTTTGATACTTGCTCTTCTCCTGTATTTTCAAACAGCTTTTTGTTTCTTGTTTTTTTTTTTTGTATTTCAGAACTCAAGAATGCAAGTCCCAATATTTCAATTGTATTAGTAATATGTGTGTCTGTATTCTTTTCAGAACAATTATATCATAGAAATTAATTTTTGATGTAATTATTTACTATTTTGAGAAAAAATTACAAGTAAACTATTAAAATTAAGTCTTTACAAATCAACTTTTACCAACAAGTTTTACATTTGTCTTTTTTGTTGAGAAGGTATGCAAAGTAGATTTGCATGTCAGATGTGCTATATTCAGCAAAAATTTAAACCCATTTATCATAATATGACAAATCAATTCTGAACTCTTCCGTATGCCATGACTGCTTACTAAGTATTATGTGGTAAAATACACAGGGATGAATCCAAAAATGGCCATAGCACACCAAATTCCTTGGGGAGTGGAGTCTGTACATGACCTACATTGACAGACTGAAGGCTCTATCACTTTACTTAGTATTGTATAGACTGCTTAGAGGTGACTTGTGCCTGGCCTACGGAGCAGTGTCAGACCCTGCCTTGATGAAGCTGCTGCACATCCACAAATTCAATGGGACGAAATTCACTCGCTCTACGAATCTTAACCTAGCCTACAATATTAACAGGACATGCTGGAGAGACAGACATGTTTCCCAGAGGTTGCCACTGCTCTGGAACAAACTCCCCATTCATGTAAAACAGAGCTCCTCAATGACTCTTAAGTGTAACCTGGACATTTGGATGGGAAACCATAAATTTACACTAGGGGTTTCACCTATATCCCTCTTAGACAAGGGCAGCCAGTGCTGATTTAGATTCACATGCAAACATAGACTATATATCTGGATCCATAAGGGAACAAGGGTATAACATAGCCAGGGTTGTAAAGGACTTAAGGGCCAATAGTCTAGTAACTTCTTATGATACTATGATCCTGTAAACAACTTGTTTGCCTCAAGGAGTGCGCCTAACATTATTGTACTAAGCGGACTTTGTTACAGTGAGCAGAAATGCAGCACATTGACAGACTGACATAAAAATATTATCTATGTCTCATCGAATAATTCATGAAGGCTGAACCAGATGAAAAACATTGGTCAAACATGAAAACGAATACCAATTTTTCTTACACACACACACACACACACACACACACACACACACACACACAGTGGATATAAAAAGTTTGCACACCCCTGTTAAAATGCCAGGTTTTTGTGATATAAAAAATGAGACCACATTAACTGTAATTAAAGTAATTTAATCAAAAGGTGCTTTAACAAAGTATTAGTTTAAGGGTGTGCACACTTATGCAACCAGCTTATTGGATGTTTTTTATTTTTTATACTTTTTCCCCTAACAGATTTGTTTGTTTTTCAATTGAATTATATAGGTTATAGGTCACATTAAAGGTGAGAAAAGTTTTGAAATGATTTATTGTGGTTACAAAGTATTAGTTTAAGGGTGTGCACACTTATGCAACCAGCTTATTGTACATTTTTTATTTTTTATATTTTTCCCCTAACAGTTTTATTTTTCAATTGAATTATACAGGTTATAGGTCACATTAAAGGTGGGAAAAGTTTTGAAATTATTTTTTGTGTGTGTTATCATACTTATGTTTTATTACCATATTTGCTATTTGGATCATCTATTTTTTACTTGTTATTATTTATTTTCTAGTTTGTATTTTTCCTTCTAGTTTTTCTTTCAGGCAGTATTATGGGCATGACTAAAATCCTTAGGAAGCACCTCATTGGTCTATGGACCTTATTTAAACCTGCATTTCTGCATCATTTCCTGTTTGTACTTTTCTTGTTCCACTGAAGAAAGCCATGTTAGGCTGAAACCTGGATTATTGAATTGTTTGATATGTATTAAAACACTTAAGTTTTACCTTAGTGTTGCTGTAGTTTTGTTGTTGATATATACTGAGTTTTGTGCTGGTATTTTTTCAGTAACTCATTTTTTTATATCACAAAAAAAACAGGCATTTTAGCAGGGGTGTGTAAACCTTTTATATCCACTGTGTGTGTGTGTGTATGTGTATATATATATATATATATATATATATATATATATATATATATATATATATATATATATATATATATATATATATATATATATATATATATATATCTACACACACACACACACATATGATCGATTCATTTGACTGAGACCATAACATCGAAATTTCAGAATACTGAAAATTCACTAGACTGAAACTCATAAGACTGAAACCTTAACTATGGTAAATTTCAACACACTAAATTGTAAACTATAGACATGAACACTTGCAACACCAATAACTAACCCTTTGCAGAACTTAAAAACTACTTACGTACCCTCTTAACAGAAACTGGATGATACAAAACCAAACTAGGTGGGGGGCACCCCCCTAACGATATATACTAGCTCCATGATCGCACTACAGTGGGGAAAGGGCATATACCTTTTACTTACCTTACAGTAGTATACACGCTGCCACTACTATGCTGAAATTTAGCATTGTTAAGGTTTCAGTCAAGTGAGTTTTCAGTATTTTGAAAGTTTGATATGGTCTCAGTCAAATTAAATTTTGATCATGTGTAGTAGACCCATATGTACCCATACACAAGAGTAAGGTGGTCCACACAGCCTATCTAGGCCTTGCCAAGGCCTTTGACACCATCCCCCATTCTGGAAACATAGATAAACTTACTAAGCTGGGCATTAATCCCTACATCACCAAATGGGTTGCTAAATGACTTACTGACAGAACCCACACTGTAAAAGTAGCCGACTCCAAATCCAGCTCCAAAATATTTAAGTAGAGGGGGTGTAGGGGGTGCAGGGGGATGAAGCCCTCCTGCAAAAACATTTAATTAGTGATTTTGTTTTTTTGTTTTTTCACAGTTTAACGGAAGCGCTTTTTCGATTAAAGCACTTTTGCTAAACTGTGATCGGTATATATGGATTCGGACACTTGCTTTTTCGAGCAAGTGTCCTAGAT